>NW_017672808.1:95535-167763 GCF_001879085.1 Nicotiana attenuata
TTGCCGGGATTTAGCTGTTAATTGTGTAATTCCCTTGCCGGGACATTTCTTATTATTTGTTTCTCCCCTCGCCCCGTTTGGTTGTGATTACTGTTTGGGTGAGGAAGAGTGATAATGCACGAAGGGTCCTTCCGTGCCATGTTTTGATTATATTTGCACGAAGGGTCATTCCGTGCCATGTTTTGATTATATTTGCACGAAGGGTCATTCCGTGCCATGTTTTGATTATATTTGCACGAAGGATCATTCCGTGCCATGTTTTGATTATTTATGCACGAAGGGACATTCCGTGCCCTGTTTTGATTATATTTGCACGAAGGGTCATTCCATGCCATGATTTGAGAGTATGAGAGGGAAAGCACGAAGGTTGATGTCGTGCACTTTACTTGATTACTTTTGGTGAGAATGAGAGTAAAAGCACGAAGGTTGATGCCGTGCAACTATTGATTTTCCTGCTCTCATTAATTATTGTTATTGCCCTGTTTATTACTTAAATTGTTGACTTTATATCCGGACTGTACTCCCCCATAGTATGCTTCCCTCCCTCTTAACTGTTTAATTTCTGTATTCTTCCCTTTTATTGCATATATATATATATATTGAACTGCACAGGTTGGTTTGGTAGTCCTGTCTAGCCTCGTCACTACTTCGCCGGGGTTAGGCCAGGCACTTACCAGCACATGGGGTCTGTTGTGCTGATGCTACACTTCTGTGCTCTTTTGCACAGATCACGGTACCGGAGCAGCTTTTGGACCACAGCAGTAGGATATTGATCGGGAGCTGACTTCAGTCCAGGGACTTACGAGGTAGCCTAGCTGGCGTTCGCAGGCCGGAGTCCCTTTCCATGTTTTCAGTTTGTTTTCATTGTACCGAGACAGACATTTATGCATTTTCTATTCAGACTTGTTTGTAGCACTCTTTAGTAGTTCGTGAGATAGCGACACCAGTCTTGGGTAGAGAAATGTTAAACTTCCGCATTTTTGGGTTTTCAGTTATCTATATTTTAAAGACTTCTGCTTTTATTTAAATGACCCGTTATATTTATATTGTTATTGTTGAGGTGAAATCAGGGAATGTTTAAAATGTTTGGCTTGTCTAGCTCCGTTAGTAGGCGCCATCACGACTCCCGATGGTGGGAAATTCGGGTCGTGACAGTCGCATTATGCACTCTTCACTTGAGACACAATGTTATCGATGTGGCATTTATTTGGACATCACTAGAAAAATTATATTTTTTATTACAGGAAAAGTTAAAAGGGGGACCAGTGTCTCATGCTGAGGTCTTTGCAGAGACACATAAGAAAAAGAAGAAAGACGATTCAAGAGAAGGATGGGTTGAGACACGTGCATCGGAATAATATGTAAGATCATAACTTTAAGACTATTTTCACTTTGATATTGATTTATTTATATAATCCTTATGATGATAGGCTATAATTACGTATTTTAGTCGATTATTACACTCTAATTTACTGCACTTTAATTGAGTTTGAGCTTCAATCGCTAGTGTTTTGTACTAATGGTGTGTTTTATGCCTTGTAGGAGTGATTCCGAGCTATGTACATGTTATGGAATGAATTCAAGTGAGTTGGAGCTTTAACGTTTGAGTAAAAGTTCAAGGAATTAAGCCGGGATCGTGTTTGGGGGTCAACGGATAATAGTTAGAGCAAACGAGGACTCCAGTAGGCATATTGCGCACTGTCTAGTAAAATAGATATAACTTTTTGCTCAGAACTTCATTTTGGCTGCACAATATATGGTTGGAAATCTAACTCAAAGCGCTACAACTTTCATGTTTTATGTTTTTCCAAATTCGGAACGGAACAGGGTGAGAAATGCGCGAACGCGCGAAGTTAGCGCGAAGTCGCGCGTGTTAGGGAGCTGATGCGCGAAGTCACGCGCGAGCTCGCGCTAGTCACCCAGGAAATGAGAAGGTATAATTGTTTGGGCCCAACCCTACTTGGTATATATACATGAGAGAACATTTTTTAGAGTAATTTTTGACCAAGGAAGAGCACAGAGCCGCCGTGGAGGCTGGGTTTCATCATTTCTTCCACCAACTTAGTCTTTTTATGTTTCTTTGTATGATTTGTTGTTTTGCTACCATGTCTATGTGGAGCTAAACTTCACGTTCTAGGGTTGTGGTTCTTTCATGACTATTGTTATTCGGATATTGATTTTGATTTCTTAGTTTATCATATTGGTTTATTTATCCAATCCTGCGCTTAATTATTTAATTGTTTGATCACCAATTGAATACTATCTACGAATATAGAGTTGAACTCGAAAGTGGGAATTCTAGATTGCATATAGGATTGAGTAGAGCAAGTTCTTGAACCTGGGCCTCGGGGAACGGATTCACGGATAGGATAGACATATACCTAATTGCCTTGCTTGGTTGATTTACAGGAATTATAAATGCGTTCTCGTTGATTCTAATTCCATAGACATATAGGAGTTAGGTTAGCTTGAATAGGCGAGTAAGAACTCGACAGATTCTTATGAGCAATATTAACCCTGTCAACCAATAAACTAGATAAATTAGTTAGTTAATTCAATTGAAGAATACAATAGGAATGTTAGATAGCCCATAACCCTAGATCGTTTTCATTACATTGATATCATAAAAATTTGCTCTTTCTTTCTGTTAAAAGTTCATTATTTGTTTTTATTTATTTTAATTAGTTTAGAATCAAATACTTCTTGGTTTAATTCTTGTATAGATAATTAGGATAGTCTAATTTAGTTAATAGTTGATCATAAGTCCTCGTGGGATCGACATCCGACTTTTAGTCACTTTATTACTTGACGACAGCGTATACTTGCGTGTGCGTTTGGCCGCAACACCTTATTACTTTTATTTCGGGATGGATATCATAGAAGCTTGGATGAATGATGTCAAACGCAGCCTACTTCTGATGATGGTACCCCCAATCCAACCGTCACCCGATGATATGACTTCAATATGGACGGATGTAGCGGGTGGTGTATACAAAGGAAGAGTT
Source organism: Nicotiana attenuata (assembly GCF_001879085.1). Classification (NCBI taxonomy): domain Eukaryota; kingdom Viridiplantae; phylum Streptophyta; class Magnoliopsida; order Solanales; family Solanaceae; genus Nicotiana; species Nicotiana attenuata. The sequence continues at coordinate 98,541 of NW_017672808.1, forward strand.
TACGGGCTTGGAGTAAAACGGCCTTCCTCTTTTCGTCCATCGCCATTAGTTTTGGATGCTCCTACTGCGCAAATTCAGGATGAAATGGGAGCAATGCAAAAGAAAATTGAGTTGTTGTCGATACAATGTGACACGGCCGAAGCTCACATTGCTAGAATGGATAAATACATGAAAAAACACATGCCCCACTGTTATGATGATGAAGAGACTGATTCCGATGTGCAATAGTGATTTAAGGTTGATTACTGTTCTTGGATGTTTAAATTTTATATTTAGACTTTATGGTAGATTTGAATGATGTGGTATATATATGTTTAGACTTTATTATATTAGTGTCGATATGTATTAGCTAGTCAGACTTGATATTGAATATTTAGACGTTAAGTAATGTTTTGGTTTGATATTATGGGATTTGAATGTTTGTTTGTTGATGTTGGAATTGGTTGGTTTGATTATTAGATTGTTTAGTTGGAATTGGTTGTGTAGTTGAAATTGATTGGTTGAGTTGGTTGTTTAGTTGGAATTGGCTTGTTGAATTGGTTGTTTGTAATATTTGCCTTTGAGAGGTGATGTGCTAATAAAATGTCAGCATTCTGTCAAATTTCAACCCAGTTTTCCGACTACTATAGTTGAAAAGTGTGCCCAACATAATAATTTTCCGACTACAATAGTCGGAGAATGAGGCCAGAATAATGCAGATTCCGACTACTGTAGTCGGAAAATACAATAAAATAACTAATAAATAATTAATACTTGTATAATATCCCACTACAATAGTCGTAAATATTTTTTAAAATAAATAATAGTTCTTATAATTTTTCGACTACTTCAGTCGGAAAATAGCTGCATTTTCTAATTTTTGGCGAAAAATATTTTCCGACTACAGTAGTCGAAAAATATTTTCCGACCTATCTTTTTCTGACTACTCTAAATCAGTCGGAAAGTAGTCGGAATAGGTACTTTTTCGACTATTTTGGTAGTCGAAAAATAGCGAATTTCTTGTAGTGAAAGTGAGAGTGCTTGACACAGTTTGAAGATTTAGTGAAAACAGTATAGAGATGACTCTCAGAGTGAAAAGATTTTCTGAAATAGAAACTAGTTTGGTAGTGAAAAACAATTTGAGAAGAGTACCAAAATATTTTTTTTTTTTGAAAAAAAACAGCAAACAATCAATTGGTCATAAAATATCCAGATTCAGAAACACTCAACAAATAGATCTCACACAGGGGTAAAGGGATTGGGGACACATAAGAGTCACATTGAGGGGTACATGGATAGGGTATAGAGGAAACATATAGACAACAACTGCATAAAACACTTAGGGTATTAGAGACTTAGCAGGTTAGTCATGGACAGTAAACAGTTAAGACATAGATCACAGATGTAATATAGAAAGCAGTACATGTCTTGAACAGGATTAAATATACAGGCAGGGTCAATCACTACATCAAATAACCAACATGATCACATAGTTAAGGGATTAAACGGATATTCACAAACAGGCTGGTTAAGTATTAGATAACTAGGTGAAGTGTAGACATGCTAATCATACCTCGAACAGGACAGAATTTAGACATGATAAGCAAAGAAGTAAACAGGAAGATAGGTTGAATTCATAGTCAATGAACTAGTTCAGGAATGAAACACATAGGGTTTGAGTTTCAAAATTTAACTAGAGACATACCAGCCGAAGAAAAGAGTGTAGAATATAAAGCAGGTGTAGTTCCAATATCTAGCCTTGGCTTTCAGCCGGCTAGACCAAGAGTTATCACAAGTAGCAGAGAAAAAGGAGTTTGAGTGTGAATGTGTGCTCTTTTTAACTTGTGTTTGTCCGTTAAGAAGTTAAATAAGAGAGTTTATATAGTAGTTCAAGAGTAGAGAAAATAAGGTAAAGGAATCAATAGTCAGCAATTAAGGATCACAGAATCAATCACACAAAGAGGTTCAGCACAGTCTTCCCCTTAATTAAGGGCAATTAGCCAACGGTAATGACAGGAACTAATTAAGGCAAGAGGTTCAAATCAGGCTAAATAAAGGAGTAAAGAATCAGAGGTCTAATTAAGGAAAGGAGTTCAAATCAAACTGAATAAAGAACTTCAGAATAAAATAATTAGGGGTTTAATTAAGGGAAGAATCATGTAAAAGAATCAGTAAATATACAGCAATCAAATAAGGCAAGAACCACTAATTAGGGTCGCAATCGTAAAAACGGGCAAGACTTAGGAGTACAGATTCTTAACAGAACAAATCAATCAACCAGATTAACAATAATTCTGTAAAGAATATATCGATTCCCACAAATAAAGTAGACTAAGTAAAACTTTATAAACACAGAGAAGTTAACCAGAAAATTGATTCAAAAACCCTAATAGAGATTAGTTAGGGAAAAAATCACAGAGCAATGCATTTGATAAAGGAAAATCGTGTAGGTCAAAGATACAGAGTGAATCAATACAACTGGTAACATTGAAAACTCATAATCGAAGCAAACAATTAGAAAATCAGAGTTTCACACAAATCGACTAGGGTTTAAGCAACCCTTGCGTAAATCAGTCAAGAGCACTAAAGGATAATCGATTAAATATTTAAAAATCAGAAAGACCTAGAGAAAATGACTTATAATAAACCCTAGTTTAGGAAAAAACGGGAAACCAGTAGAAAACGAGAAAACTTTTAAGGAAAACATGTGAAATCTGTTCAATTCATCTCAGATCTGTACAGATCTGAGAAGATCGGAGACCAAAAATTAGGGTTTTTAGAAGGTGCAACAGAGACAATAACATAGGCTTAGAAAACCATGGATTCGTAGCAAAATAAGAAAGGTTTCTTACTCATGGTCGAGCAAACGGCCTGAAACACGCAAAGAAATCGAAGGTGCAAACCAGACCGCCTAGGTCCCTTGAGATCTTCTCAAGGATCTAATAAACTAATGTAGGGGTGTGCATTCGATTTATCGATTTGATTTTGACCCTTATCGATAATTACTTATCGATTATCGATTTGTACATATGCTTATCGTTATCGTTTCAATAAGGTTTCGATTTTTTCGATTTCGATTTATCAATTTTGGGGGCTTATCGATTCGGTTATCGATTACACCAATAAGAAAATTTGCGGGACTCCACGGAAAGTATATCGCTATAAACGCGCCTAACTAATATGGACAAAAAGAAGCTAAAATAAGACGAACACCATTTATAATATAAAAATTGTGTCAACAACCACATGCAACAAAACTAAAGTAAGAGATCAAATGTATGCCACCAACACTCCAACGGTATAAAAAAACAAAACAAAACAAAACACATCATCACGGCTAATTCTGTTTTCCATTAATTTGAACTTCATTCCCTTGATCTTTAAATATGATCATTCCTTAAATGTTGTAGAGGAAATAATAGGGTAAGGGACTTAGGGTAAAGGAAAGGGTATAGATTAGGGAAAATAATATTGTATAGCCGCTTTCAAAATAGTAGCGGAATATATATACATTCTGTATGTTATACTAATCTACACAAATAGGTAATTACTCATTTAACAAGTGTCTGCAGTCTAGGGGTGTGCATTCGATTTATCGATTCGATTTTGACCCTTATCGATAATTACTTATCGATTATCGATTTGTACATATGCTTATCGTTATCGTTTCAATAAGGTTTCCATTTTTTCGATTTCGATTTCGATAACAAATAATCGATTCGATTTATCGATAAATCGATTCGAATGCACACCCCTAAACTAATGAACCATAGCACATAGGAGGCCAGTATAGGCCTGAGATGGCAAAGAAACATCATAGAACGGAGGGCTAAGCCGGTGACGGCGCCTGAGGACTAGGGTTTAGGTCTCATAGAGAATGGTGAGGAGAGGATTCGAGGGCGGCTGTATGGAGAAAATGATTTAGGGTTAGGGGTCATTAGGAATAAAAAAGGGAAGGAGGAACGATGGCCGTTGATCTCTGTGATCAACGGCCAGGATTAGAGGGGTTTGGGGACGGGTAGAGGTCTCTAGGTTTGGGCTGGGGTGGATTTGGGCCTAGTCTTAGTGGGTTTGGTCCGAAAATTAGAAAAATTAAAAGGTTATTTGTTAAATACCCAAATAGTTGATAAAAAAAATATTTTATAAAAATAATCAACAATGAGAAAAAATAATTTTCATGCACAAAGGTGCTTTAAAATAATTATTCAATATTTTAAAAATATAATGGACCAATTTCTGGTAAGATAATGCAGTGAGGTATGCATGGGCAATAATTGCAAAATTATTTCAATTGTAACCAAAAGGTGTAAATCTAGCAATTTGTGAAATAATTTAAACTTAATATGGCTATAAATAACAAAATTAAATGAATGAAATGTTATAGAGCCACTTGTGATGCAATTTTGTAATCATTTATATAAATAAAATACTAGTATAAATTAATTTAAAAATATAAAAATTATGAAAAAATATCAATTGATGCTAATGCATAGTTTTGTAAGTATATATGCATTTTAAAATATTATAGGGAAAAATGGGAATCAACATTTAGTTTTACTTCTGGCTTACCTTAAATAATGTTGTGAGTTTCCTTTCCTTAATTATTTGATTGATTACTTCCATGTTTATGTGCTCTAGTCTAATGCTATTTAAACCCCTCCCTTTTTCCCCTTTGGAAGAGGAAGAACTCGAGTATTTCTCACCACTAAAACTATATACTATACTCTATTCTGCTTTGATTCTTGGCCGGCTGGAAGCCAAGGCCAGAAATTTTCTATTATTTGTTGTTGTTGATAATCATTGCTGCATTGCTAAACTTCTTTCAGTTTCATCTGAACCAGTAAGTCGTTGAAGCTCTTTTCTAGTTTGTTACTCATTCAATATGTTACTGCTAATTGATTAGTTGCTTTTTTATTCTAGACGTGTTTAACTCAATAGACTTATTGATGAAATATGCTTAATTATATAAAGCCCAAGATTGTCTTTTAACATTGAGAATGTTTAAATATCTTTCAAACTAGTTCACTATGTGTACTTTAATTGTTAAATCTGTTATCATGATTCTGTATTTTCCATGCTATAACCTCTTTATTAGTTCTAGTTGATAACTAATATGCTTCTTGACTCATTAAAACCCCTTTCTATGATTTGTCCTGATCTGAATTCTGTATTGTCTTTCATGAAAGCATGCTCATGAGTTGGTCATTATCAATTTATGACTTCGCTTATTTTCATACTTGTTAGTTTCAAGTCTGCTTAGTTTCAATGTGTTTGTCTCTGTTCTATGTGTGATTCTATCCCTAAATATGCTTCCCAATCCTGTCCTCCACTCTTCTGAATTCTAACTCTCTGATGGCTGAGAGCCAAAGCATCTAGGCATTGTCCTCTGGCGTTCCTGGTGTGAGCACTACTCAGGGTTCCTATGAGACCCTCGTGAATTTTGACGCACTAGGATTTGGTCCATAGTTGTCCTTGAACTGTTCTGATCATTCTTCTCTAGTATGAGCACTACCCTGGTTGTTGAAGCCCTTGGGAACTCTAATACACTAGAGATTTGGGTTTTGTATGCTTATCTTTGAAATATGGGTGAATCACTCACCACTGCTCATGTTGTACCTATGAACATGGGCTTTGGAGATACTGTGAGTTGAAGGCCTGGTTTGTCCGGGTGTATTTGCGCCTGCTGCAGGCTTCCTATAGTTTATATACTTTGTAATTCATTCATTCAATTGTGGTCTGTAATAATTATTTGTAATAACAATTGGGGCAATAGTGAATTGGGAAACTGGGTTTATTTTTTAACGTTCGCGTGGGAATGGGTAGAAATCCTGCCTTTGGGTGTTTGCTTTGCTCATTCTGCTATTATGTTAGATAACCTGCCTATAGGTGTTTATTTATTCGAACACATTTTGCTATTATATGTCAGATAACCTGCCTATAGGGGGTTTACTTTGGCTCCAATATGTTCTGTGAATATTCTGCCTATTTTGCTTTACATGATTAGACACCATGCCTATAGAAAATAAAATAACCAAAGTTCAATTCGCAATGCAGTATATTCGAACCTGCCTTTTTTTGAAACCATGCCTATAGGGTTCTTAATTGATTGATATGCTAGTGTCATACTTGCTCATTTAGTATACATGCATATAAGAGCTAAAACCAGTTTCAGTCACTAAGGGTAGGAATCATGTCTATAGGGCAATTACCATCTGTGTTAAGCGCTAAAACTAGGCTTTAAACACGGCCTCATTGAACACCATTAGAAAGCATGCCTATAGGAATAACTGAGTAATTCTGAATATCTCTCGTTGCTTGTCACTGCTTAACATTAAGTAAATCATCTAGATAGTATGCCTATAGGTTTAACCGCTAATAATTATAATCAGTACGCAACCATACAGACTCTTAGGAATTACTTTGCATAACTGCCAGTGTGATTAGAATCCAGAATCACATTGAAATCATGCTTATAGGATTCAATAACTTTAATTGGTCCAAAATCTGCAACTGTCAAATGCTGAATGTGTTCGCTTGCATTCGTTATCAATGTGTGAAGGCTAATTTGAGCCCTTAACTGCTTTTATATGAAGTCCAACTTGTTTTTTCGATTAGTTTTATCATTTTGAGAAGCCTAAGTTGAAGTCTAGTACTACCTAACTAAAGGTTCAACGCCTCCTAGACCATAGGCATGGGACGGGTAGTGCACGCATAGGGTACGGTTTAGAATCAACTAGTGCGCTTTAGGTAACAACTTAAAGATAGTAATCGGGTAGCAGGAGATGATAGTCTGTGCCCGCTGAATAATATGAGTAACACCCCGACTCGAGGGAGTTACGAAGTATTATTTATGTTGCACGGGGAGATCCTTTTAGGCTAAAAAATTTAGGACCCCCCATCCTTATTAAATAATCCACTCGCTTCTTTATTAGACTAATTCATAATTGAGTTCGGCTGGGACCCACAGTTGTGGACCTCGAAGAGTGCCTAACACCTTCTCTTCGAGGTAACTTCGAGCCCTTACCCGATCTCTCGTGATGCAAACTGGTATAATCTGAGTTATTTGCTACAGGTGCCCTTATGCACCTTAATCCGTTTGGTGGCGACTCTGACAACCAATTCCTTTTCCTACTCTCTCAAAAGGAGTTGTCAAATGTCGAAACCAGATTTCGCGAGAAAAAGGGGGCGCGACGGCATGGCGACTCTGCTGGGGAGGTGTTTAGGCTCTTACCATAAACGAACTTGATTTTTGTGAATTAGTCTTCCCTGATAAGCATACCTTTGTTATTATTTGAACTTCCTGCTCCCATTTCTTCCCTTTTATTGCTACATGCACATCTTTTTCCCTATTTCCCTTTATATGAACTCTTATGCAACTCTTGTTTAATTTGATTACAACGTGTGTTTCTCCTTATTTCCTAATCATGTTCATTCGCTCCAAACTTTTTTATTTTTGCTATACCGTGCCTTTCCCCAATCCTTACCCTTTGTTTGCTTTATTACAATTTTTATGCGAACTAACTTCTTCTTTGTTTTCTTTCTCTTATGTCTTTGCGTTCATTCAATACTACATTTATTTTTCTATGTGTGAAAATACTTGAAAATGTGTTATTTTTGCATAAAACATGCTCAACATCATATTCCTCTCGTACGTATTAATACCATAGCGGCACTTGATGAGTGTCCGCGCTCTTCCTAAAATTGCCCTTTAAATTTGGAAAGGCTTATTTGAGGTAAAACTAGTCGATCTGCGTTGCAATCGACGGTTCCGTGCCTTTCCCTCTCAAGTTGTCCGCTTGAGGGTACCAGTCTAGACTCTTCTAGAAACCCCATTCTAAAATCAGTTGTGCATGCATCATGTCTAAACCTAGTATGAGTTAGAACACAGTCTGCGCAATAACTCACTAATACAATCCTTGTCCAAAGTCCGCCGGGATTTCATAATCCTAAGGGACATAATCACAATCTGTGCATCATTTGGAGAAAAACATGCCAATATGTTGATCATTAGCGTGAAATTAGCTGAATCTGGAAGGGGGAAGGGCTAACTTTATCTGTTTTGCAGAATGAGGCACTAGGTCCCCAGGTTCGGCATGGTTCGGAATATCCCGCCTTTGTTACTGGATTGGTGGGAAAATCTCGCACCAAGCGACAAAAACCACGTGAAAAGAGTTCTTGGGAATTTACCTTCTCTGCTAGTCATTCAACCGAACAATATACTGATCGAGGCCGCTACTATGTTCTAGTATGAGCTGTTTTCCATTTCGGGGATATAGAGATGACTCCCCTTCTAGAGGAAATAGGGGGCTTTGCTGGACTTCCTTGGGATAGCCCTGGTCTATTGGTACCTGAGAATCGCACTTCCCGAGGGTTTCTGAAAATGATGGGTTTTAGAAAGAATGACGAGTTAGCCTGCTTAAAGAAGTCTTACATACCGTTCGACTTCCTATACGCACGTTACAGACATAGCAAATCCTACCGCCTTTACCATGACGAGTTCGCTATTACTTTGTTGTGTTGGACCCACCATTGGGTTTTTGTGTTCATTGTCTGTCACACCTCCTTTTTACAGTAAGGGGCATAAGGGAGTTTTTCCAATTAAAGTGACAACAATCGAAATGGGATTATTTATCTATTCAGAGTCGCCACTTGGGATAATTTATGGTGTCCCAAGTCACCGGGTTATTTTAAATCCCAGATCGAGGAAAGTTTGACTCTTTTTATGGTCCGCGAACACAGAAGACCGGGTAAGGAATTCTGTTAACCCGAGAGAAGGTGTTAGGCATTCCCAAGTTCCGTGGTTTTAGCACGGTCGCTTTAATCATAACTGGCTTAATCAATTTGTTTAATTACGTGTTTTAGAACCTATGTGCTCTTTTCATTTTACCGCTTTTAATTAAGAAATTAACCTGAAACGAGTCACGGGTACGTGTACTCATTTTGTTTGGCACGTCGAGAATCATGTCACGCGTACGTGTCCACAATTAATCACGCTTTATTATTATTAAGAAAGTTTGGCTGAAGTTGCGCGAACGCATACCTTGATTTATTTTTAGAATCATAATTATGTCACGCTAACGTGTACACAAGCACGATGATAGATTAAGCATAGTTTCCAACACCACAGGCACTTCAATTCCTTTTGAGAAAACTAGTTTGAACTCCTAGTTTACCATATATTGCCTCGATTAACATATTCAGAGACATTCTGCTATGCTATTTCAAATCCATCTAAAAGATGCTTATTAGGCCAAACTTAAATCTAATATTATAACACACATACTTTGAGATAAATGACATCATTACATGGGTAAGAAATTTGCTATTAAACTAATAATGAAACTCTACAACTAAATAAGAACAAATAATCAGAGAAAACACAACTCTTCACACAGGTTTCACAAGAAACAAAATACGTAGTCATAAACATTGTAACACAACAAAACAAAATGAAAGAAGTAAATCTTACATTGAACCTTCAGACAAAAACAGAATTAGTTACTGTTAACCGGACCAAAGCCGCAATCGAAAACCTCGAACGGAACATGAACACTCCACCGATGGAATAATTGGCGATGACCTCAAGCGCAGAACTTTGAGGGGATTAATGGAGGATTCTGGGCCTATTTCCTCGGTGAAAATGGCAGCGGTTTGAGCTACTGTTTTCACGTTCTTGGAGCTGGTTTTATAGCTTTCATGGTGGAAGAAGGCTGATGTTTTTTGTGGTGGGTTGTCGGGCGGCAGCGAGGTTCTTTTTGTGTGTGTTAGCTGCTGTGAGCGGCTATTTTGGTGCTTGAAAATGACGTAACCTCGTGGTGATGTTACAGTCGCTGGATTTTGACGTTTGACGGAGGTAGCGCAGGCCTATTCCCGTCCAGATCTGGTCTGTTTCGACCTTCAGAAATAGAGGAGGCGGCTAGGTCGGCGGCGGATTTAGAGGATGACTGAGGGTGGCTGGTTGTTCTCTCCAAAAATGAGTGATGGTTCCGGATGGAGAAGCTCAGGGGGATGGGCGTTGCTGCTGAGTTTTTTTTTGGTCCAGGGGTGTTGTTTGGTGTATCTAGGTTTTTGTTGTGAAGAAAATGGGTGGAAATGGCTGGAAGCTCTTAGGTCTAGGGTTGTTGGTTAAGAAGAAAGAGTCTTTTAGATTAGGATCAAGGTGGGCTTAGGAATTATGGGCTTTGTCCGAATTGGGCCAAATTTTGGCCAAATTACTTTTAAAAAGTGGCACTTTAACTCTACTAGACTAAAAATATTAATTCCTAAAATAATAACTATAAAATTATAAAATCATTCCTAATTAATTAAAATAAACTATATTATGACATGAAGTTATATATATTGATATTTTCAAAGATTATACTAAAAGCAAAAATGGGTTAAAAATAATATTTTTCTAAAAATACCTAATACCTTAATTAAATAGAGAAAAAATAAAACTATTTTTGTATTTTTCAATTTCTGTGATAAAATAAAGTAAAAGAGTCAAAACTAGTTAAAATAGTGATATTAGACCTACACTAAATATTTAAACGCTAAAAAGTGTAAAATCTCGGGGAGGGTCAAAATTACATGTCTACAGCTGCCCCTCTTTGACTGGAAATACGAAAAGTTTTCAGACAAAGAACGACAAGACAGGTTTTTTGACTCGACCCTTGTTTTGAGAGACCAAAAACTAAAAGAAAGGAGAATGTGACCGAGCCCTGGTATCTTAGCTGCCTACATATCCTTGGCTATAAAGGAACCAGTCCACGTGTAGTTCAGAAGTGAGAAGAGCGATGGAGTACCGAGGTGGAGAGCCGATTGAAGTGTCGTCGAGGTTCCGGTCCGCGGTTCTTGCCATTACATCAAAATAAAAGGGAAAATTACATCAAATATAAAAGAAAAATACAAGATCCTATCTACTTCTTGTCTTGAATCTTCCTTAAATCTCCACTTGATCCCTCAACATGAAACTGAAAATTCACCCCGTTCTTCAGGCGAGCATCCTGCTGACTTGAATTTGAAGAAAACTGGAAGTTGACCCTGTACTTCAGGCGGGCACCCTGCTGCTTGCACTTGAAATAAACTTGAACTTGGAGTAGACTTAAGCTTGCAAACCTTGTCCTTCAGGCGGCTCGTGCTAGAGGTTGACCCTATTCTTCAGGCGGGTTCCTGCTGCTTCTAACTTAAACTTGAAACTAAAAATTGACCATGTTCTTCAGGCGGGATTCTCCTGATGCCTCTTGAACATGGAAATTGAAAGTTGACCATGTTCTTCAGGAGTGCTCCTGGTGCCTCTCTGACTTGAAATTGTAAACTGAAAGTTAATCCTGTTCATCAGGCGGGATTCTCCTGATGCCTCTTGAACTTGAAATTGAAATCCGAATACTGACCCTGTTCTTCAGGTGGGCTTCTGATGCCTCTCTGACTTGAACTTGTAAACCGAAAGTTGATCTTGTTCTTCAGGCAGGATTCTCCTGATGCTTCTTGAACACGAGAATTGAAAATTAACTCTGTTCTTTCGGCGGGCTCCTGATGCCTCTCTGGCTTGAAATTGTAAACTGAAAGTTGACCTTGTTCTTCAGGCGGGATTCTCTTGATGCTTCTCTAACTTGAAATTGAAAGTTGAACATGTTCTTCAGGCAGGCTCCTGATGCCTCCCTGACTTGAACTTGTAAACTGAAAGTCGACCCTGTTCTTCAGGCGGGCTCCTGACGCTTCTCTAACTTGCACTTGAAACCAATTTCTGAAATATTGACCCTTGTTCTCCAGGTGGGATCCTCCTGCTTGATCTCGAACGAAATTGAAAGTTGACCTCGTTCTTCAGGCGGGTTCCTGGTGCTTCTTTGACTTGGACCCAAAACCGATTTCTGAAATGTTGCCCGTCGTTCTCCAGGTGGGTGCTTGCAATCAAAAACAACAAAACAAACAAAATTTTTGCCCCAGTTTGCACTAGGAAGATTTGTGAGTTGTTAGCGAAACTGTAGATCACCTATGCTATTGATGAAGGATGCAATGATGAGGGTAAAACTAAAAACTCGACTAGGATGTGCGTCTCCTGTGAGATCGAGCTTAAGAAAAACTATAAGCTAAGCTTGACTAAACTAAAAATTTGCCCCTATTCTTCAGGCAGGACCCTGGACTCAAGAAAAACTAGAGATTGAAAACTTAAGGAAACTAACAACTGACCCTATTCTCCAGGTGGGACCCCTGAACTTTAAGAGAAACTAAATATCCAAACCTTAAGGAAGCTAACAACTGACCCTATTCTCCAGGCGAGACCCCTGAACTCAAGAAAAACTAAAGACTAACCACTTAAGAAAATTAAAAATTGACCATATTCTCCAGGCGGGACCCCTGAACTTAAGGAATGCTAAAGATTAATAATTTAAGGAAACTAAAACTGACCCTATTCTCCAGGCGGGACCCCTGAACTTAAGGAAAACTAAAGATTAATAACTTAAGAAAACTAAAATTGACCCTATTCTCCAGGAGGGACCCCTGAACTTAAGAAAACTAAAGATTAACAACTTAAGGAAATTAAAAATGACCCTATTCTCCAGGCGGGGCTCCTGAACTTAAGGAAAGCTAAATATTAACAACTTAAGAAAACTAAAATTGACCCTATTCTCCAGGCGGGACCCCTGAACTTAAGGAATGCTAAAGATTAATAATTTAAGGAAACTAAAACTGACCATATTCTCCAGGCGGGACCCCTGAACTTAAGGAATACTAAAAACGATTCTGACTAAGGAGAATGCCTAGGATGTACGGTTTTCTCAACTAGGGAAAATGCCTAGGAGGTTACGGTCATCTCAACTAGGGGAATATGTAGGAGGTAAAAACCTTCTCAACTAGGGGAATACCTAGCAAGTAAAAACCTTCTCAAATAGCCTTTGTGCTGACAAAATTTGGGCACGGCACTTGACAAATTCAAGCTTCCGAGCTTTGATTTGGACATACTCTTCGTCCCTGTTTCAAAGAAAGAAAACTTGTGAGTTTAAACATGGTGTTTGGTTTGTGGCCTTGACTTTGATGGCGATTGCTCCTTCACTTGCCATGATAACTTTGATTTCAAATTGAAAGACCTTGCTTGTTCATTGACTAACCACTTTCTCTGTCACCCTTATCACAGAAAATACCTCTGATCCGTTAAAACCCAATACCCTCTATCTGTTGCATTGTGCTCATGAATTGACATATACTGCACCTTTGTATTTCACATGAATCCCAAAGCACGTCAATTATCACCGACACAGTGCGCATACTACTCTAACCTGGCTTAAGCCACTTTGATGTACTAGCCAGACTCCGCTTTGTGCAATTGGAAAGTTGGTAGCAAATTTTGAAGCCATTTCTCACTTGTTTTGATAAAACAGACTCAAGAAGAGGACTTAAACAAATCAAGAGGAATAGTAAGGGGACAATGGAAAGAAATGATATCTAACAGGAAAATCACCAAGTAGAAACTTATCAGATGTGGATACCAACTCTAATGACCATGACATGCACTTTTGGATTGAGTGGCTTAATCTGTCAAGCAAGTCTAATATTCAACTCTTCCATTTAAGTACGAGGCGTAGCACATGTGGCATCTAAAGGTCGTGGTGGAGAAGGATACTATCGAGCCAGATCGATACCATGCTGGCCATGTATATTTTTACCCGTCATGGTTGGTCGATGACATAGCAGGAGAAGTTAAGGCGGGGATTGATTTGGAAAATAGGGTCATAGACGACGCTGCCGAGGCCCAAGTCAAATAAAGGAGGTTACGCAAAAGGATTTTTGAATCTGAGGCCAGACATTTGGAACAACACAAAGCGGACATGGAAGCAATCAATGAATGGAGAGAAATCGCCACCAAATTAACAGAGAGGTTGGAGTATTTAGAGCAGGGATTGATGGAGCTGGAAGGAAAGATGAGAAACAGGATTACAGGCGGTCAAAATATGGATGGAAACAAAGGAGGTCTCCTAGCAAGGGCGTATCTGCTGTTGGACATGCACGACCTGGGGAACTTGATCGATGGAGCAAAGAAGGCCAAGCATGGAGAAGGTCCCTCTGGGACCAAGTAGATTAGGAATTATATTTTACATGATTTCTAGACTCGTTTTAGGCTTTGGTTGTAATAAGGCGCATGCCATTAGTAACTCTTTATTATTATTGTCGTTTTATTAGAGATTCGGTTTATTTTTCACATTAATGAAATGACGCAGTTATTGGTATCAATTTTTCTCTAAATCAATATGTCGCTTAGGCCTACCTCAGGCACAATGAGGTCCCCAAGTTAGGACGCGAATTTATAATTCCGCAATATGTGTTTAAATACTGCAAACAATCTTTTAATAAACCTCACTAACTTGTTTACCTTTTTGTTTTTCTTCTTTTCTTTATTTGTTTATTCCCATCCCCTAAAGTTGGTTCGTGCATACTGGCATCATCAGCATATCATACCAGATCAAGAGGTCCTCCACCTCATCCTCCTCCAAGCGATCTTAAAAGCAAGGGAAAGGCCAGAATGGATGATACAAGCAATATCAGGAAAGACAATGCCACGCATGAAGACAATACTGAAACTTCAGATGGTCGAAGCACTCCAGTACCGAATAACTTGGTTTTGCGACTAGAACAAAAGATATTGGAGTTATAAGGGGAGCTTGAGCAGGTCCGGAACTTGGCAAATCTCTCCCTTACCCTAAACGTCCCCGACATCAACCAATAGAACACCAAAAACCCAGCACCTCCTCAAAACACACCAAACCAACGTCCGCAAAATTCTTTAGCACCCCATCAATACGCAACACCTCCCCAAAATCCTAATCCTCCACCAGTACCAACCCCTCCTCAACATCAACATCTTCCGACTCAGTACCCGCAAACCACTTACTATACTCTTCGGAATACCCCCACAACCTATCTCTGATCCGCAATATTCAACTAATGATCACCACTACACCCAAACCCCCGGCACCCACCAAAACAATCCCATATACGTGGAAACCTTACCCCACTCCACTCAACCAATCTCATACACTCCAGAATCCGCCGAGAAGGACCTGCTCATTAAGAATATGGCGGAGGAGCTCAAGAAGCTCACAAGCCGAGTCCAGGGTGTTGAAGGAGGTAAAGGAATTGAGGGTCTGAATTATGAGGATCTATGCATTCAGCTAGACGTGGAACTGCCGGAGGGTTACAAACCTCCTAAAAGTTCGAGATGTTTGACGAAACATGTGACCTGAAGGTACATTTGAGGACATACCGTGACAAGCTCACGGGGGTCGGGAAGGATGAAAGGATTCGCATGAAGCTACTGGAGACGCCCTATCTTGGTACATAAGTCAAAATCCCAAGAAATAGGTCAATTGGGTAAGCATGGCATCGGACTTCATGGATAGATTCAGGTTCAATACAGAGAATGCACCGGACGCCTTCTACATACAGAACCCTAAGAAGAAACCAACCAAACTTTCCGCGAGTATGATACTCGTGGAGGTCAGAAGCTGCAAAAGTTAGGCTGGCATTAGAAGAAGAGCAGATGAACAAATTCTTCGTTAGGGCCCAGGATCCACAATACTATAAAAGGTTAATGGTCATCGAAAACCACAAATTCTCCGACATCATCAAACTCGGGGAAAGGATTCAAGAAGGGATCAAAAGCGGGATGATAACCAATTTTGAGGCATTGCAGGCTACGAACAAAGCATTACAGTCAGGGGGTATATCAAAGAAGAAAGAAATAGGGGCAGTGATGGTAGCCCAAGGTCCAAAATCTCCACTCACATACCAAACACCTCCACCCACATATCAACCTTCACCTCCCAGATATCCTCAAACCGCTACCGCCTACCACACTTATAACACCCAGCCAGCCTATTATCATTCACCTCCAACCCGTCAAAACTATCAAAAACCCAGAACCAATTTCAACCGCAGGCCGCCCAGACAATGCACCCCTATTGCTGAGCCCATCGACCAGCTATATGAAAGACTAAAGGCTGCCGGATATGTCACCCCTATTCCCGATGTCGCCATGGAAAAACCCAAACAAAACATGTGCATACCATTCCGGCATGAAGGGGAATACTATTGATGAATGCCGCACTCTGAAAGACAAGATTCAGACCCTGATTGATACCAAAGTCATACAAGCAAAGGAAGCCGCACCTAATGTTCGCAGCAACCCTCTCCCGGACCATAGGGGTGAAGGAGTAAATATGATAGAAACTGATGAAGAATGGGATCCTGAAGGGTCAATTGGGCTTATTCGGGAAGGTGATGACCCTAAGAAACCTGCAATCACACTCACTCATATTGTGGTACAGATATAGCCTCTCGTCGAAGTTGAGGTAGCCGCATCAGTTCCGTTTGAAATCGAAGAGACAGCACCTGCGACTACACCTACTCCATTTGAAGTAGAAGTAGCCACACCCTTCACTGTGACGGTGGCATCCACGCCACCCTTCAATTCCAACGATGTACCTTGGGATTATGTTGCTGAAGCTAGGAGAAAAGGGAAAACAAAAATGGAAGAGTCTGGTGCTGCACAAGGGATGACCAGAACTGGAAGAATCTATACACCTAAAAATTTGGGAGGAACAAGCAAGGAAGCTGCTGCCAAACAACCCATCATTGAAACTGGTCCAAATAATCTCTGGAGAAAAGTACAGGCAAGAGAATACTCTGTTGTTGATCATCTGAACAAAACCCCTGCTCAGATTTCCATTCTATCGCTGCTACAGAATTCTGAGACGCATAGGAATATGTTAATGAAAGTGTTGAATAAAGCTTATGTACCCAACAACATCACCAATGGAGAGATGGCCAACATGGTAGGGCAAGTACTGGAAAGTCACAAGATCACCTTTCACGAAGATGAACTACCACCTGAAGGACTAAGTCACAACATGGAAATGTACATCACAGTACAGTTTGAGGACAAATTCATAGCCAGAGTCCTAATAGATGGGGGTTCAAGCCTCAATATTTGTCCGTTGGCTACTCTAAAAAGGTTGGGTAAAGACTTCCATGAGATACGAGCAGGGAGTGTGAATGTGAAAGCATTTGATGGGTCTCAAAGGGCCACAATCGGGGAAATCAACCTTTATTTGCAGATGGGCCCGACTTGGTTCGATGTCGAATTTCAGGTGCTACACATATCCACCTCCTATAATCTGCTGTTGGGACGACCTTGGATACATGCCGCTGGGGCTGTCGCATCCACTTTGCACCAGGCTGTGAAATTTGAATGGAATCATCAGGAAGTAATCATTCACGGAGATGGAAGCAATCCCATTTATACCAACCAAACTGTTCCGGTCCTGGAGAATAGAAAGGAAGTTGGGCGGAGAAACTTATCACCGCATCGAGCGTCAATACAATTGAGAAAGATAAATGATGGAGCAGCAAAATAGAAAGCATACTGGCATAGTCAGGGTATGAACCCGGCAAAGGGCTCGGGAAGAAACTCTAGGGCATTACCAAACTAATACAGCTGAAACGTCATGGTACAACTTTTGGGCTTGGATATCCGTATACGTGGCAAGAATATGATGATTGGTCGACACCATATAATGGCCCCTATTACCCTCTTGAACAGCCGATACCACATCTGCATCAGACATTTCAATAGACTGACGTGATATGGGATCTGAAGAAGATGAGGCTTTAGCTGGCCTGAGGAATCTGTTTCTGGATGATGAACACATGGATTGTAATGCAATAGTTGAGGAGGGGGAGGAAGAATACCTCACCATTCAGACCATGGAGAAGGGAGTTGTTCTCAAGAACTGGACTGCTGCACCATCCCGGGCCCCTCGAGTTCCTGGGTAGCCTGGCAATTAGCATGATCTATTTTTAAAAGCCATTTTAAGCATTTAAGATATTTCCAGTATTTTGTTTTAAGACGCATTTTGTTTTGAAATAATTGCTCGAGTCATCGAGCCGTACCTGTTTTGATGTTTTCGAGATTTAATTAATGCATTGTTACTTTAGTATTTATTATTATCTTTTACATTATTCCTCTACAGCATCGTTATTACTTATCTTGATGAACCAACGGCTGTGACATGTAATGAGACAACGCAACATAAGGATAGTGATTCAGAAGAAGTAGAAGAAGAGGATATAATCCCTGAGGAAATTGTCAGAGAAGTTGAGAAGTTTGAGAATAAGCCTAAGTCTAACCTGGATGAAACTGAGATAGTCAACTTGGGAGATTCCGAAAAAGCCAAATAAACCCGCATAAGTATCCGCTTGTCACCATCAGAGAAAGAAGAGTACACCCGTTTCCTGAAGAGTATGAAGACATTTTTGCATGGTCTTACGATGATATGACTGGTCTGACACATCCATAGCGACTCACAAGCTTAATTACAAACAACTGCACGAGAAGCTACCATTCGCTTTGCTTGGATATCGTACCACAGTCCGCACATCAACCGAAGCAACTCCCTACATGTTGGTTTACGGTACTGAAGTTGTCATTCCCGCCGAGGTCGAAATTCCTTCTTTGAGAATTATACAGGAAGAAGAACTCAGTGATGCAGGATGGATAAGGAGTCGCTATGAACAATTAGCTCTTATCGACGGAAAAAGAATGAATGCAATATGTCATGGTCAACTTTATCAGAACAGAATGTCTAGAGCTTTCAACAAAAGGGTCAAACCAAGACAGATCACACCGGGGCGCTGGTGTTGAAACGGATCTTTCCACATCAAGATGAAGCCAAAGGCAAATTTTCACCTAACTGGCAAGGTCCTTACATGGTTCACAGAGTATTGACAGGAGGAGCACTCATACTAGCAGAAATGGATGAAAAAATCTGGCCAAAGCCTGTCAATTCAGATGCAGCCAAAAGATACTATGTGTAAACTATTTATGTTTCTTCATATTATTTAATTGAACTACGCTTGACCTGATTCCCTTTTAAGAGGGGATACGTAGGCAGCCCTGTGGGTTCGGTCACAATTCAATAAAATTTTCATTTTTTCCACAGTCAGAGACTGGGGCAAAATTTTGAGGAGGACCCTTAAAATTCCAAAGCAAGTTCAGCCAACAGCATTACATGCAGGATAGCCAGAAATTCGTCCAGATAACTGGGGTAGAATTTTGAGGGAAATGTCTCTAATAATGTCACAGTTATTTATTCATCCGATCGATTTTTAAATCGCATATTACTATGCTCCAAATAACTATGCATTCATATTTTTGAAAACTTTATTTTATTTTTTTAGCCAAATGCTACCCATGGTGACTCGAACAGGACTATAGTGCGGAGCGGAGCAAAGCAAGCAGACAAAGGCACGAACCAACCTCCCCCGCAAAACTCACAATTTTTCTTTAGATGCAAGAACAAGGAATAACCACAAATACGCGCACCTTAAAATCATCACCTTCATAACAATCAGACTGCCAAGCGCAAATATATCTCCAGCGAAGAAATATTCTGCTCCTACTTGCTATTTGTCCACGGCATGAAACTAAGCTCTGTCTCAATTCTTGCGTGAGGCTAAGCCATACCTCCCCATTTGCATGAGGCTAAGCATTGTCTTCCCTTGCATGAAACTAAGCCCTATCTTGATTCTTACATGAGGCTAAGCCCTGCCTCCCCATTTGCATACGGCTAAGCATTGCCTTCCCTTGCATGAGACTAAGCCCTGTCTCGATTCTTGCATGAGGCTAAGGCTAAGCATTGCCTTCCTTTGCATGAGGCTAAGCCCTGCCTCCTCATTTGCATAAGGCTAAGCATTGCCTTCCCTTGCACGAGACTAAGCACTGTCCCAAATCTTGCATGACGCTAAGCCCTGCCTCCTCATTTGCATAAGGCTAAGCATTGCCTTCCTTTGCATGAGACTAAGCACTGTCTCAAATCTTGCATGAAGCTAAGCCCTGCCTCCTCATTTTCATAAGGCTAAGCATTGCCTTCCACTTGCATGAGACTAAGCACTGTCTCAAATTTCGCATAAGGCTTAGCTCTGCCTTTCCAGCACGAGACTAAGCATTGTATCTCCTTGCATAACCACAAATGTTGCTCTATTCCAAACCTTGCATTATTCTCTTCTTTCGGGGCTAAGCTCTGCCCCGATCCTGCACAAGACTAAGCTCTGTCTTGTTTTATCTCAAGCATCATGTCTCTGCATCTCATGGGCTAATATGTAGCCAATTTGTCCAAAGGCGTCATAGTCTGAAGGCATCATCCTCATAGCCTGAAGACACCATGTCATGGCATGAGGATCTCTCAATATTGCACGTCATTATTCAAAGGCGTCATGGTTCAGAGGCACCATTCTCATAGCCTGAGAATATCATTTCATGTCCTGCGAATCCCTTATCTCATGATTCATGGCCCGGGACGTCATGGTCCAAGGACACCATCCTCACCGTCCGAAGACAATCTTCATGGTCCAAAGGGAATTTGCATCATGTTTAAATTCTCACAATAACCTATGTACATTTTGCATGCATCGTGTTTAAGTTTTGCAGGTAATTCAGGAGTTAACTGTTCTTCAAACAGGAGCAACCTTCGCTCCAGTTTCCGCTCATACCATTCACACCAGGCCATTATTCTAGACGTAACTGACTCCCATCAATTAATCGCCTTTACTCCATGACCGTTCAGATATCTTCCTTGTGATACATCTATAACGTCTCAAATTCACGTTCGTGACTCCGCATATATTCATCCGATACTATCCTACTCAAAAAGAACCCTGCCGAAATACACGACCGCTCTTATAACAATTCCATCGGTTTCACTCACTTTTGGATCCAGAACTACACACGACCTGATTCCTGTAAAACCAGGGATATGTAGGCAGCTCAGAGACTAGGGTGCAACCTATATTTTTCAGAACACCCCATTCGGTCAAAATCGGTCATCATTGCTTTATCCGACAACTCTTTCATCCTTCCCGAGTAAAGAGGGGCAGCTGTATACCCAATTTTTCATTTTAAATATACATATATACTTTCAAAATAGTACATATGAATCATCATTTGATTTATAAACACCTACTAGCACTTTTCCCAATTTTCTATAATTTTAAAAGATTTTTAAATCAATTTATTTCCCACATTTTATTGTATAAACACTCATTAATTGCATCATAAATTATTTTTAGAATAATTTTATCATCTAATTTATCATTTACATCCATATTAGGTTATAAATATTTTTAGTGCATTTTTATAATTATATTTGCATCTTTTAGGCTAAATTGCACATCTTTGCAATAATAGCCCATATCAATGTATAATTACACTATTTATGCAGAAAACGATCTTTTGTATTTTTAAAATGTTAAACAACTATTTTAAGTCATTTTGGTGCACAAAGGATATTTTTGGTATTCATTTATTATTTATTATAAATTATTTATTTGTTAAAATTGGGTATTTAAAATCTGGCCCCATTTCTATTTAATTTCGGACCTAAAACTACCCAAATTAACCCAATTTACCCCAGCCCAACTACTTAAAATCCTATCTCAATTCGCGCCAGCCCAAACCAAATAACCCTTACCCAATACTCGTTTTATACCCGTCCCAAACCCCTCCTTCAATCCTGGCCGTTGATCTTTCAAGATCAACGGTCCTTATTCCCCTTCTTTTAGTTAATCTACCCTCCCCCAAACCTTAGCCATTCTAACCAGACCAACTGTCCCCAAATGTTCCTCTCCTCCTCTTCTGAAACCCTAAGCGTCGTCACCCCAATCTCCTTCGATTCCAACCAGATATGGAATCTATCAATGATCTTCTTGCCTTATTCTTCTTTTCTTGCTACTGGCTAACCGACTATGGTATTACATAATCACTTGCCTAACATGGCAAGTGGATCTCTTGCTTTGAACCAAATCTGGTTCGAATCATCCCCTTTTCTCATCTAGGTTCATTTTTTCATCTCTTTGGAATACGAATCTCTGAGATTCCATGGATTCTGCATTCACCCTAAAATTAGGGGTTAGATCTTTTTAGATCTATTAAATTTTGGTTCTTATTTTGTTAAAAATCTCTTTTATGTTTCCGCATGTCTATCTATGAGATTCTCCGATTTTTAGGTTAACAATTTTTGCCTAATTTACCTTGCCCTAAAATGAGCGCTCAGATCTTTTCAAAATCTGTTATGGTTCTATTTTTTAGTTGGAAATCTTCTTCAGTGTTCCGTATAACTGGCTATGTGCATTCTATTGTGACTTCTGTGAGTTTCCTGACTATCTTACTCGCCCAGAATTAGGGCTCAGATCTTTTCAGATCTATTATGGCTTCATAATTTCGAGTGTTTTTCTTCAATGCTTTCGTGTATCTATGTGTATCTGTGTTATTACTTTAGTTATTTTTACTAATTTACTTACCCTAAAAAAAATTAGGGTTTCGATTCTTTATTTTCCTGCTAATTTTGTCCATCTATTCATGACTCTTGCCTTAATTATTACCTAAGAATCTTTGATTCCTGGACTTGTTTTGATTACCGTGACTACGCGTTTATGTACTATTACTTCTGGCTTACCTTAAATAATGTTCAGAGTTTCATTTCCTTTATTAGTTGATTGATTACTTCCATGTTTATGTGCTCTAGTCTAATGCTATTTAACCCCCTCCCTTTTTCCCCTTAGGAAGAGGAAGAACTCGAGTATTTCTCACCACTAAAACTATATACTATACTCTATTCTGCTTTGATTCTTGGCCGGCTGGAAGCCAAGGCCAGAAATCTTCTATTGTTTGCTGTTGTTGATAATCTTTGCTGCATTGCTAAACTTCTTTCTGTTTCATCTGAACTGGTAAGTCGTCGAAGCTCTTTTCTACTTTGTTACTCATTCAGTATGTTGCTGCTAATTGATTAGTTGCTTTCTGTATTCTAGACGTGTTTAACTCAATAGACTTGTTGATGAAATCTGCTTAGTTATGTATAACTCAATGACTGTCTTTTAACATTGAGAATGTTTCAATACCTTTCAAACTAGTTCACTATGTGTACTTTAATTGTTAAATCTGTTATCATGATTCTGTATTTTCCATGCTATAACCTCTTTATTAGTTCTAGTCGACAACTAATATGCTTCTTGACTCATTAATTGATCAATGAACCCCTTTTCTATGATTTGTCCTGATCTGAATTCTGTACTGTCTTTCATGAAAGCATGCTCATGAGTTGGTCATTATCAGTTTATGACTTCGCTTATTTTCATACTTGTTAGTTTCAAGTCTGCTTAGTTTCAATGTTTTTGTCTTTGTTCTATGTGTGATTCTATCCCTAAATATGCTTCCCAATCCTGTACTGCACTCTTCTGAATTCTAACTCTCTGCTGGCTGAAAACCAAAGCAATCTAGGCATTGTCCCCTGGCCTTCCTGGTGTGAGCACTGCTCAGGGTTCCTATGAGACCCTCGTGAACTCTGACGCACCAGGATTTGGTCCATAGTTGTCCTTGAACTATTCTGATCATTCTTCTCTAGTATGAGCACTGCCCTGGGTTCTTGAAGCCCTTGGGAACTATGACACACTAGAGATTGGGTTCTGTATGCTTATCTTTGAAATATGGGTGAATCACTCACCACTGGTCATGTTGTACCTATGAACATGGGCTTTAGAGATACTATGAGTTGAAAGCCTGGTTTGTCCAGATGTATTTGGGCCTGATGCATGCTTCCTATAGTTTATATACTTTGTAATTCATTCATTCGATTGTGGTCTGTAATAATTATTTGTAATAACAAATGGGGCAATAGTGAATTGGGAAACTGGGTTTATTTTTTAACGTTTGCATGGGAATGGGTAGAAATCCTGCCTATAGGTGTTTGCTTTGCTCATTCTGCTATTATGTTAGATAACCTGCCTATATGCGTTTATTTATTCGAACACATTCTGCTATTGTATGTCAGATAACCTGCCTATAGGGGATTTACTTTGGCTCCAATATGTTCTGTGAATATCCTGCCTATTTTGCTTTACATGATTAGACACCATGCCTATAGGAAATAAAATAACCAAAGTTCAATTCACAATGCAGTATATTCAAACCTGCCCTTTTTAGAAATCATGCCTATAGGATTCTTAATTGATTGATATGTTAGTGTCATACTTGCTCATTTAGTATACATGCCTATAAGAGCTAAAACCAGTTTCAATCACTAAGGGTAGGAATCATGTCTATAGGGCAATTACCTTCTGCGTTAAGCGCTAAAACTAGGCTTTAAACACGACCTCATTGAACACCATTAGAAAGCATGCCTATAGGAATAACTGAGTAATTCTAAATATCTCTCGTTGCTTGTCACTGCTTAACACTGAGTAAATCATCTAGACAGCATGCCTATAGGTTTAACCACTTATAATTATAATCAGTAGGCAACCATACAGGCACTTAGGAATTACTTTGCATAACTGCCAGTATGATTAGAATCCAGAATCACATAGAAATCATGCTTATAGGATTCAATAACTTTAATTAGTCCAAAATCTGCAACTGTCAAATGCTGAATGTGTTTGCGTGCATTCGTTGTCAACATGTGGAGGCTAACTTGAGCCCTTAACTGCTTTTATATGAAGTCCAACTTGTTTTGCACATCGATTAGTTTTATCATTTTGAGCAGCCTAAGTTGAAGTCTAGTACTACCTAACTAGAGGTCCAACGCCTCCTGGACCATAGGCATGGGACGGGTAGTGCACGCATAGGATACGGTTTAAAATCAACTAATGCGCTTTAGGTAACAACTTAAAGATAGTAATCGGGTAGTAGGAGATGATAGTATGTGCCCGCTGAATAATATGAGTAACGCCCCGACTCGAGGGAGTTACGAAGTATTATTTATGTTGCACGGGATGATCCTTTAGGCTAAAAAAGTTAGGACCCCCCATCCTTGTTAAATAATCCTCTCGCTTCTTTATTAGACTAATTCATAATTGAGTTTGGCCGTGACCCACAATTGTGGATCTCGAAGAGTGCCTAACACCTTCTTTTCGAGGTAACTTCGAGCCCTTACCCGATTTCTGGTGATGCAAACTGGTAAAATCTGAATTATTTGCTACAGGTGCCCTAACGCACCGTAATCCGTTAGGTGGCGACTCTGACAACCAATTCCTTTTCCCTACTCTCTCAAAAGGAGTTGTCAAATGTCAAAATCCGATTTTGCGAGAAAAAAGGGGCGCGACAATGATAATAGTGGTGCGGTTGCAAATTCGAAGGAACCACGAAGCCATAAAATAGCAAAGCATATTGAGCGTAAATATCATTTAATTGGTGAGATAGTGCAAAGAGGGGATGTAGTAGTCACCAAGATTGCGTCAGAGAACAACTTGGCGGACCCGTTTACTAAGAGCTTGCCACAAAAGACTTTTGATAGGCATGTAGACGGAATGAGTGTTAGAATTGTAGATGCATGGTTTTGAGTCGAAGTGGGAGATTGTTAGGATATACTATAAACCATGCGTATTGTTCTAGTATTCTTTATGGAACAATTGTTTATTTATTTATTCAATTCAATAAAATTTTATTTTAAATAGATCATATATTTGTCTGTGCATCCGTTGCTTATATAGTAGATGATTTAGTGTATAGAGTTTAGCTTATACACGAAAGATTAAATCATCGGTTCTTATAAGTCATAAAGTTTATGTTCACAATCTAATGATGGAACTGGACAAGCCATCGAAATGGTTGTAGCACAAGATTAAATGTAATTTATCTTGATTATGGAAATGGTTTAATTCTAACTCTTGTGCTAGTACATTTTGTATGTAGTAAACAGATCAAGTAGAGATAAGTACTTTATACTGACTTAATAAAATCATTTATCTAGTCCATTCAATGTACTTATACTCTTAATCTTGATATAATTAGTATTATTTGTGTGTGTCATTTATTGTTTTGATTTATTAAAAGGCGAGATTCTTTCGTGGGTCAATAAGCCTGGTAAATTGGACAATAATGATATACATTGGCGAAGTAATAATGAGCTGATAGAATCCATGTCTCGATTTTTGAGATTGATGATACTCCTTTATGAAAGCTTATAAGTTTACATGTGTAAACCCAGACGGTGAATTTTGTATCCGACACATGAAATAAGTTAAGCGAAACTCTAAAGGAAATAATCAATAAACTAAATAATTTAATTTGACTGGCTAGTATCTGAATCTTAACATGGAGAATTAAATAAGGTTTTATGAAAGAATTTCGAAATTGAACTAAGGAGTGCAATTACGAATTTTTAGTGGAATAATTCGTAATTTATTATGGTAGAAATTAATTTCAAAATTTTGAAATTAATTCCATAATAGGAAGCCTTGTTAATTAAATTTTGTGGTCCCTATTGTACCTAAATAACATGATATAAATGAAACATTTCCTTAGGGGAAGAAGAAAACCTAACAGGTTTGGAAAATGGTTTTAACCTAAAAAATGCGGCTATATATACTCCATATAGGGCTGGCCATTTTTTGCACAGGTTTTTACACGTTTTCTTCCTTGGAATTTTGCCCACCCGAAATTCTCCCTTTTCGGATATTATTTGGGTAATACGGTAGAAGACTGTGGAGGTTTTGTTGAGATCGCAGTTTTGCAACTATAGAACTAGAGACTGAGATTAATCTGTTCACGCTTCAAGAGGTAACTCGAATAATCTCCATATGTGGTAATTGTTTAAGTTACACGTGAATATGAGAATGTAATTGCATCCGCTGCGATATATAATCCAACCAAATAAACACTAAGCGAAATCGAAAATCTCCATGGAGCCAAAATGTAGCAATATTGAAATGAATCTAGAGTTCAAAGCCAAAAGTAGGAGTAATCAAAACAAATGAATAAGATTTATAATACAAAGAGGAAAGTAGTCGTTCAACATGGAGACTTACTTTCTCTCTTGCTCAACTTCTTCAGATGCATGTGCAGACGGTTCACAAAAGAACAAAAGCCACAAGAATTTCTATAATGCTGGCCAAATTTATGGAAAATTAGAAAAAATTAAAGGCAACAAAATTTTTTGACTGCACAATAAGCTTCTCCGAGGAAAAAACCAATGAAATTTGAGACCCACAAACAGAAATTTACAGAAATAATAATGAGAAAGAGGAGAAAATAGAGAAGAATGACAGAGTGAGAAATAAGAATGAGAGAAACTAAAGAAGTACCCATCGCAAGTTCCTATAACGTTTCAAGCCAGATGTCTCACACTTGTTAACATGTGTCAGCATGAAAGAGCCATGTTACACCAGTGTTTGGCCCAAGTTACAGGACAATTTAGGGTGCTTTTTGTACAACTTTTTGAAGCTGTGTTCGTACACCTTATTCACTTATATCTAGTAGAAATAGAAATTTATGGGCCGTTTGATTCAATTGTGGGATAGATAAGGATATCCCGTGGGATTATTTTAGGAAAATTACCAATTATATTCATTTATAAGTAACTTATTACAAAAATTGGTCAATTCATAAAATATTACTAATATTAGTCAATTAGTTATTTATAGTCAAAAAAGGTCAAATTTTTGCTTTCTTTTGAGTGAGTGTTATTATAATAGATTGGGTACATCTTAAGGAGCTTGAATCTCAGTTTTGGGATGATTTGGTGGAGTTTTGAATTGAAAATTCGAAGTAGAAGATGAATATGAAAAAAATTGATATGTGTATCATGTACCACATATGTATCATATTTGTATCAATTGTACATCACGTGTATATCCATGTATACCTGTGTGTGAGATACACGCGTGATACATGTTTGATATATGTGTCGTCGAAGAATTTTTTGAACTCGATTTTAATAACGATTTTTGATACCAAATCACCTCCAATCTTCCTCAAATTTTGTATATTAACTGTCTATATGTTTTCAGTAAATTTCAACTATACCCATTGGAAAAGGTCTCTTTTTTTTGCTTAGATTTTTAGAATATTGTATATATAGTTTTTCTTTTGTTTGTATTTTATCACGTTATTTGCTACTTTATCCATGAAAATTTCTTTTTGTCTTGCATCTAATGTTACTAATTACGCTTAAAAATATGGAAGGAATTTTTGCGTGTAATTCTTGGAGCGAAAGAACCTTAGTTATTTGATTTTTCAATTTTTATATGCGTTTGGCTAGTTATGGTAAGTCTACGATTAATGGCTAGAGGTTGGTAAGTTGGAACTTATTTGGGATATTTTTCTAAGTTTCCCAAGATTATCCCTTCTTCTATATGAGATAAGCTAATATCATCATTTCAGCAAGAAATTTATATTGGTATTAGCTATGCCTTTTTTTGTTTCCTACCCGGTGTCCGGTACTCGCATTTGAGCCCTATTATATCGCACCGCGTAGGACACCATTTGGGAAAAAACACTCCCTACCAAGAATTTTTCCATACCCAAGGCTCGAACCCGAGACCTCTGATTAAAGGAAGAGCAGTCCAATCAATAAGTTTAAAGTCAAAAATTTAATTTGCAATTTAAAGCATTTTTTATTTACAAATACCTAGAAATATTTAGTAATTTAACGAGCATTCAAGTTTATAATGTTAACTTTCACACTCTTTTTTCAACTATTAAATACTCTTTTTTTAGTATTTTATCAGATCTCCGAGGATATGACACTTGATAAGAAGCTGTGGAGGTAGAGCATTAAGCTTGTTGTTTGTTGTGGTGTGAGGCTACGCTGATAGGATTTAGTCTTCGACTGCTAGTGGTAAGTGCTGTGTTTACACTACTCTTCCGTTTTCATAGTGTCGGGCCTTATTTACTGGTCATTATTTCTCCATTTCATCTATTCGCTAGTTCTTGTGTTGTTGTTATTATTTCCATGATGGTACCGGTATATTGTCTCTTTTTGTCTTTTCGTCTTTTTGAACCGAGGGTTTTTCGGAAACAACCTCTCTACCCCATAGGAGTAGAGGTAAAGTCTGCGTACACATTACCCTCTCCAGACCCCACTTGTGGGACTGGGTTGTTGTTGTTGTTGTTGTTGTTGTTTTAGTATTTTAACTTCAAATATCTTTTTTGTTTGTTTGTTAACTTCAAATTAAATGTTAAGTTGAGATCCAAATTTCGAGGCCATTTTGTTAGAAGTAGAAAAGGAATTAATATTACAATACTTTAAATTTTCATAAACGTTACGACAAAAAAGTAACTTAAAGAGCTTACTTGTTCGTCTTACAATCACCGGCTTTCATTTTTCTTCACGAGATTCAGGTAAAGTCACCAAAAATAAAAAAGCCCTAATTTTCTCCTTTTTATTTTCTATCGTTCAATTCATGCAATGAATTTGTGTTTATATAGGCGTGTTTTTGTGGTTCTATGTTAAATTTTTCCGTTATTATGCTTGCGGTTTGAGTTTGGCTTCCAATTATTCTGTATTTTGTGGAAATTTATCTTATAAATTAGTATTTTTTTTAACGAAGATAGTGTGTTTGGTGTTCGGAGAGCTTGCCCAAACCGTACAGTGAATGTTACAGCCTGCAATCACAGTATTTGGTCAAAATGTCTATTAAGGCTTTGAGCAAATTAGCTCGAGTAGTTGGGCATTCAGTAAACAGACGAGAAAATATGTTTAATCTTAATTTGTAAAAATCTTTCTTTTGAATGTCTCCAAATCAATGTTTGCATACCCTTTTATGTGATGATGTTTGATTGGGCACGGTATTAGGAAGGGAGAAAGACTTTTGAAACTTGTGGTGTGAAACGAGACATATATATTTGTGTGGTTATAAGTCATCTCATTAGGGGTAAAATGAGAAGTTTAAAGTTAAACTTGCTCTAAAAATACAGAAAAGTGTATTTTTTTGATAAGCGCGGTGTACGGACCAGTTTGCGCTCACCTTGACTAATTCCACGGGATACCTGCTACCTTCCACCAGCAACAGGTACCAGGTTACACTATCCACCAAGGCGAAAAGTATCATTTTTGTTTGAACTGTAACTTGGATCCTCCTCTTAGCACAACCTTTGTGCTAATGAGTTTTATATCTAAATTTTACCTTTCTCAATATAGAAAAGTATCGTTTTTGGGCCAGACTAAATAGGAAAGTACATCGCATAAATAGAGACAGAAGGAATATTGGATTTGGCAGATGAGTAGTGCCCACGAGGCTTTGGTCTAGTGGTAAGAGGCACCACATGATATGTGGGTTACACGCACGGCATAAGTTCAAACCATACAGCTCACAAAAGCTTGGTATTAAGTAGAAAAGGGTGGGGTGGGGGGTGGGGGGCATTACCTGCTGAGTTTCGAACATTGTGCCAATAACCTTCGGGGATTTCTTAGTTGTCAAAAAAAAGCTAGTAGAGAGTTGTTGTTTCTATTTGTTTCTTTCTTTTTTCTAATGATGAATGGAATTCTGGAATTGTCATCTGGTCATTTAACTTTAACTGTTTGGAAACTATTGATATTTTTCTGAACAGTTGGTTGGAAACTACTGATTGATGTGAACTTACCTATGAACGTAACTTATAAAGGAAGCCAAATGATTCATATAGGCGATACCAACTAGGTGAGATTAAGGTTTAGTTGTTGTTAAAACTTACATTTGTCTTGTGTTTCTCGAGAATCTTTTGTGTGGTAAGAGGTTATAGGGATAATTATGAAACCTAGAAAACCTTTAGTTTCAGGAAATCCCCAGGGATTTGCCTTTGAAGACAAATAATTTAGTGTTGGAATGAAATAGGCTCGAGTAAAGAAGATTGGATATAGTACCGACACAGCTAGTTCGAAATTGAGGTTTCGAAATTGAGGTGCAGTTCATTGATTGAAAACTATTGATTGGAGTTACCATTTTTCGGCTGCTTCATTGCAAAAGTAATCGGGTGAACTATTGCACAACCTATAATTAGGCCTGGTGCACTGGCTTAGTGCATATATTTATATAATATATTATTATCCCAAAAAAAAACAAAAAAAGTAATTGGGTTAATAGTAACATGTCTATCTGTTTTATTTACTCAGCTACGTTGAGATGATCTCTGTGTTCATACTGCAATGAAAATGTGATTAATGGTAGCAAGGTTTAAGTCAAAAGGCAGTTTATGTTGACAATTGCTTTGATATTATAGTTCTAACTTTATTATTACCATTCTCAAATTAAAAAAATTAAAAAAGTTATAGCTCTAACTTCTGGGGGGCCTTTATGTGCAAAGCTGATTTTTGGTGTTTGCAGGTGCCATTGTTTGAAGCAGTATGAGTTTTACTGGGCCTTCCATGGCTTCTGGTTAGTTTTATGGTTTGTCTCCATGTCTTTTGGTCAGTGTAGATGGTACTTTTTTTGTTTTCATCATGGCATGCCAAGATCGCCTTCCCAAAATGCAACTAAATCACGGAATCTAGTTTTCTGTTTCTAGGCAATTTGTATTGGAATATTGTTTTCTCACTATAGATATTGAAAGGTACTGAATGAAAGAAATATGGCCTTACAGTACATTTAGAAAAAATAAAAGGAAAGGTTTTGATTCTAACACTTCATGGCCAAAATCTTGAATGTTCTTATAGTGCAATTTTAACTTATTTGCCAATAGAATGGTAAGTAAAGAAAAAGGCCAAAATTTCGAGAACTATTATTTCTTCATTATGGAGATCATAGCAAATATGAAAGCGAGACTGAATAGCAGGGAATGTATATATATCCTCTTGACTTGTAACTTCATTTCAAAATTTCTTTTCTTTTCCTTTTTTAATTTGCCCAATATATTAAAAATCATAGAAAAGAGTGTTATTTATCAACTGAAGACAGACCATTAACATATTATTTATCTGTCCCCTTCAATTGTTCTAGTACTAGTAACCCTTGATGTGCATATATTGCAGGTGCAGGAATTGCTCGAAGGGCATTTGAGTTTGGCCAGACTTACGTGGTGAAGCCTAAAGGTAAACACCAGGCAACTATTGTTTGGCTGCATGGCCTTGGGGACAATGGATCAAGGTAAGCTTGTCAACACTTCCCTGTTACTTCTTGTTGCGTTGGTCAAGCTCTATATGTTTCATTATGTATCTGTCTCAGTGATCTGCTTGGATGGTGTTGGATCAGGAAAGCTTTTAAATTGTTTTTTTTTTTTTTGATTTGCACCGGGTGTCCAAGTCTCTAAGAGCCCCGACTAATCCCGGGGGTGCACAGGCCCTCGGCAAGGAGTTTCCCGCAAGTGCACCACGGTTAATTCAGGTTTTACCCAGTCCGATGGCCCTCAGAAATTGTTTGCACCCAGTGGGTTTCGAACTTGAGACCTTGAAAGGGAGCAAACCCCAAGGCTCAAGTCTATTGCCACCAGGCCAACCCCTGAGGGTTGGATAGCTTTTAAATTGTTTTGAACTGTTGGTTCAGGAAAGTTTTAAAATTGTGATGATGGCTCCCTTGCCACCAGCCAAGTGAAGAAAACATACCTTCCTCTTGGAATCCATAGTAATATATGTAGGAACACTGTGTCCTCTTTGCGGATAAGCTTGTGGTAGAAAGACTTCACAGAAAAAGCCCCGCTTTCCTTGTGTAACATTTCCGAGTATCCTAATGTGAATAATTGATTTTCTGCTTGTCGGGTAGATCTATGAGATTTTGAAATTCATCTATCTTCCATCGTGTAAGATTCCTCTTAAGTAACAAGGCTCAGAAAGTTCCACTGTCTTGTATCTTACGAACATGGTAAATTGGTCATACTTTTTGACTCAATATGCTAAAGATAGTTCAGGTTGCCTCACTCAGGATATCTTCTCTACACCAGTTCCACTTCCTACCCCATGCTTAAAGTTTTCATGCAATTTTCTACACCTTCGTGGTGTTCCTCCATTCCATATTCCTCAGGCAACATAATGGATTCATTCCTTCACCCTCTTCTTGGATGAGGTTCTTAGCTGCGAGTAGTACTATCCTCCAAAAATGACGCATTGTTGGCGAACCTCCAAAGCTGCCTCCCTATGAGTGTTTTGTTGAACACCTTGAGATCTTTCCCTCCAAGGGCACCATAGTTTATGGAGGATGGGGTTGTTTACCAATTCACGAGGTGAAACTTTTTTTAATCTCATCCTCTATGTCCTTAGGGAATTCCTTTGAAGTTTCTCCAACTCTTTTTTAATGGTAGCCAGAGTTACATGTAGGAGATATGTAATAATGTTTGCGTGCTTGATGGTATGATATTAATCAGTACATCCTTTACCCTTTTTGGCAAATACCTCTTATAGAATCTCGCTAATTTTTTTCTCAATCTCTTTTATTTCTATATTGTGATGCTCTTAGCTGTAGGTCCTAATGTGATGCTCTTTGCAGTAGGTCCAGGTATGTTGTAGGAAGTGTCCTAATTTTAAGGAGGCAGTTCATCTTTTAATTTGAAATTTAATCATTTTATAGCTTATATGTTAGCTTTTGGATAAGTACATTACGTTCTTTTATTAAATATCTCATTCTTTCATTGATATATATATATATATATATATATATATATATATATATATATATATATAGCAATGACGTTGCTTATTTCATGCTAAGTTTGAGGTTGATTGATTCCCTTTTTTAGGCAATGAAAGTGAGCTATAATTCTTGAAATATTTAGTCAATGACTCAATTGTACCTTATTGAAAAAAAGTGAGCTATATTTCTTAGAACTATTGAGTCAATTATATGCTATTATGACTGCACGAGTTCCTTACTATGGATATCAAGCTTCTCTGATGGTCTTGCTTGCTATGCACAGTGCAATATGCAATATCAAAACTTGAGTCTTGAAATGAACAACTGAAACATATTAACTAAACATTTTACAATCTACTTTTGGTTTTCCTGGCAGCTGGTCCAGCCTCTTGGAGACCCTTCCTCTTCCAAATGTAAGGATCCAAATGTTACTTTTTGTACTTGAGGGTATCTCTTGTTGACTGTTAAACATGTAACTCTCGTAGTTGCGTGCGTTAATCTTGTAATAGGCTATGGCATATTGCTCTTTCATTTTGATGCCGCAATCTTTTGATATTGTGGTAGCTTAGCCTGATTATTGCTCTTATTTTCTAATCTGCAGATTAAATGGATCTGCCCAACTGCCCCCCAACGACCAATAACTTTATTTGGAGGCTTTCCTTCCACTGCCTGTAAGCTTTGTGCTTTGAGATTATGCCCATTGTTTTCCAATGCACAACTAATTTAGAATCAAAATTTTATCCTGGCATTGTTGTACATTGCAGGATGTGTAAATTGGATAATTCTATTAATTTGCGACTCATCCGAAAGCATTGTCCAATTCGTCATTGAATTAGTTTAAGTTGAGAGTCATGCTTTCAAGCACTGCAGTAAAGAAAACATTATTTTTCTATCTTCTGTACCAGGGTTTGATGTCAATGACCTATCTGAAAATGCTATTGATGATGATGAGGGTCTAGATGCTTCAGCAGCATATGTGGCGAGTTTGTTGGCTACGGAGCCCCCTCACAGTAAGCCATTCTTGCGTCTTATACTAACTTGTGCACCATCATTTGAATCACAAACTTGTATAAAGCACATGTTTTACCCATGAAGCGATAACCCCTCGCATCAAATCGCTTCAAGCGACCAAGGGATGGATTTTAATAATAGTGTATACTATGATGTCTGACTAAAGATATTTAGCTTTCCATCTCCCTCTTTTTTTCAGTGTTATTCTGTTTATGCCGCTGGATTTTTTAGTGTGACTGTGTTTACTGCTTGAACTCTAATGCTGCTACTTGATTCTGGTATGGTGTGTGTAAATAATATAGTTCCCTTTTGTTGTCTTTTTTCTTTCTTGGGGGCTAGAAGTTGCCTGGCTTGACCATCTAAATGTATTAACCTTAGTGTTTGTGTCAAACGCCTATACATGCTAAGGGTTGTCAATTTTTAATAACAAGCAACTGTATTTCTTATTTCCTATCCAATATTTCGTATTTAGATGATCCTTTATATGATTACTACGCAAGAGTTAATTTCCTTATTTCTACCTTAGTCATCCCATTATCTAGTTGTTATTTTAGAGATCCGCAAAATTTTAGCTGTACAATCCAAAAAACACTCAAACCTTCTCTACATTACGCTCAGTGATCTTACTAGTATCTATAGAATTCATTTTTCTTACTCTTTATTGTAAAAAAATGAATTAAATCTTTTACTTTATTATTTTGTGTATTGTAGTCAAACTTGGGGTTGGAGGCTTCAGCATGGGCGCAGCAACTTCTCTGTATTCTGCAACTTGTTTCACTCGTGGGAAGTATGAGAATGGCAACTCGTACCCTGCCAATCTGAGTGCAGCTGTTGGATTAAGTGGCTGGCTTCCCTGTGCAAAGTTTGACTTTTACCAATCTTGCCATTTTTCTCTTCTGAGACTCTTGGGGTGTTTTATGTTGAGTGCTATTATTTTGGCAGGACTCTCGATAGCAAACTAGAAGGAGTAGAGGGGGCTGCAAGTCGTGCTGCATCATTGCCCATTCTTCTTTGTCATGGCAAAGGTATTCGGATGCTTCATTTTTTCTTCTACTTAACTTTTCTTCAAAAATAAAAAGCTTCATTTTTCAAACAAGTTTCCCTACTTTAAGTTGTCGCTCCCCGGCACCCAAAACCTTGGGGGTGGGGGGAGTTGCTTTCTATTTGTTAGGGAAGTCTCTTGCCTTGTGATCTGTCAAATTCATGATAAGTACTGATATTGGCCTAATGTTTACCTAAATTTGAAGGTTTTTTAGCTATTCTCTTAATAGACACACAGAATCTCTCTCTCTCTCTCTCTCTCTCTCTCTCTCTCTCTCTCTCTCTCTCTCTTCTCTCTCTCTCTCTCTCTCTCTCACACACACACACACACACACACACACAAGAAAAGGCACTCTTTTACTTGATGATATGAAGTTTTTCCTTCTTGCTGCAACCATTTCCCGAGAATCTAGTCTTTTCTTTTCCAGCTCTCATTTTCTCATGTCCAATAATATTTGAATAAAATTCTCCTATGAGTAAAGGTGTATTTATCAGAGTTATCATTTTGGATTTCAAATGTTAATGTGCAAAATATCTTCGTTTTTTCTTTATTCCTTTTAGGGGTGTGTTCTATCTGACCTAAGCTACCCACTTCCAATCTTCAGCTACCTTTGGTCTCTAGGCTCTATGTTCTGCACAGTGTGATTTTTGTTTGAACAATTTTGCATCTTCTCTAACCTGCTGTATTTATATTTGACGCAGGAGATGATGTCGTTCCATATAAATTTGGTGAAAAGTCTTCGCAGAAGTTACGTTCATGCGGATTCCAAGATGTGACATTCAAATCCTACACAGCGTATGTATAATGTATTTTTATGTGTTCAGATACTTGTTTGGCCTTTGGTACTAGAAATGTGGCTGAATCTTTTACTTTTGTTTGACAGACTTGGCCACTACACAATCCCAGAGGAGATGGACGTAGTTTGTGCTTGGCTAACTTCAAAGCTCGGGCTTGAGGGGAAATCATAAGCTGCATTCCTAAAAGCAGCTTTCATATATACTTATTGCAGAAATATGGAGTATCATTATTAACAGATAGTTCCAACTACTTAACTTTTTCTTTTTCATTACTACCAACAATGGTTAGTGTTCATGGGGAGTAATGTGGTGAAGCACCGAAGGTCAGCAGAAATGCAGGCGATTGATTCAGGTCACTGCTCCCGACCCAAACTAGGGGGCGGGGACAGTGACCATTCACCTTCTATTGGTCTGCATTTCATGTCTTTTAACATTGTACAGCGGTCAATTTATGCCTACTGCTGTATTATCTGATCACGGGAACACGTATGTTTGGATATTTATTCTTATGCTATTTGATAAAACACAAACTGTGTCCATTGGCATGATTTACTTTGGCAATTTGGTAGCACATAGAAGCCAAAAATTCAATGCTGCTCTGATGTAATGCATGCAATTTCTTTTCACAGAGGCCAAAGTAATGGCAAAAACAACCAAAAAAACAAAAGAAAAAAAATCAAATGTCACGTAACAGATGCATATCTGTAGTGTACAGTGGTCAGGACACTAGCAGCAAAAATCAAAATAAATGGAAGGAAATAAACTGAAATTGGAAAAATCACATTTTACTAATTGACATAACATCAAAATACCTCATTAGAATCTTTACATTCTCAATAGATGTCCAGTATCTCAAATTTTCACAAACACTGGGATGTTTCAACTTCCAAGCTCATGAATGTTTAAAGCGAATATTTCTGCGCTCTAACAAAGGCGCGCTTAAGTTACAGAGAAGAATCCTGCATTTTGACTTCTACATCTAGCATACCAAGGAAACTTTAATAACCAAAAGGACAAGGCATGAAAATCAATGAACTAGTAATTCATATAGCAAATGGTGAATTTGAGCAGCGGCTACGCTTGATATGTGCACAGCCTTTCGAAAACCAATAGTACTTGGATGCCTGAAATACTTCAATGCAGCCTTATTCAGGCAGTACATTTGACCTCGGGGTCTCCCTTATAAAAGCAACTTCACGATTTCCAACTGGTGGTGACAACAAATGCTTATCTTGATCACCATCCTCGCTTTCAGTTGGTTCGTGGGGCGTTGCGGTTGACATTGACCCACTCTCATCTTCTTCTGGATATAAAGAAAAGGAGTATTACATAAGAGATTTATAACCGATATATTCACAACAATGTTTCTAAAAGCGAAAACGCAAAAAAGGCGACCAGGTCCTTAGGTTTGAAGTGAAAAGTGAGAAGTGAAGTGCAAGTTTCTTTTAAGTACAATTCACGACATGAAAAAAATACATAATATATATGAATTTTGCACTAGAATGATCAAACTGCAATTCAACAACAACAACAAAAAAACCAGTGTAATCCCATAAATAGGGTCTGGGGAGGGTAGTGTGTACGCAGACCTTACCCCTACCTTATAAAGGTAGAGAGGATCAATCTGCAATTAAAATTACTATTTTTAGTATCCAAGATTCAAAGAATCAACCAACTCTTGTTGGGGTTACTTTGCATGTCATTGTTTGAAGCGCACACTTCTATGAAGCGGATGGCTTCACCCATAAAATATAACCCCTTGCTTTGCTGGCTTCATCGTTTTAAACAACGAAGCCATGGCTCGTAATAATACTAAATCATAGTATGAGTATTTTATTTTCTCTTTATCATTACAAGGATATGGATCATGTCACCTGCACAAGGATGGTACTCGGGAAGCTGTTTAACAGTTGTCACTTGGAGGCTTTCAGGAAGAAGACAACTGCAGAAAGCACCTGAAATTAAAAATAGACGACACCTTTTAAGACTCGTGTCATCAACCCGCCACAAATGTTAATCGCATTGGTAGGTTATAGAAATATGAGAGGCACGTTAAAGACTTAAAGGGTACGCATAAATGTTATGGCCACAAAATCATCTTTGTTAGCAAAAAAAAGATTTAAAGCCACTACTGAAGAATCAGCAAGAAACCTCACATCCATTAAGTAGAGAGACTATATCTTTTTGAAAAATGTCGTAAAAGAGAATAAAGTACTAATATTTTTGTTTTTTCCTTTTATGGTTTGTAGCTTATCCTGCTCTCAAGAATTGACGAGCTTTAACTCGATCAAATTGAATAAATAACTTTATGAGATCATTAGCTTATATGTCAAGCACTTCATTCCCACAGAAGTCAATTAAAATGAGCAGATAACAACATTAAGACGAGATTTTCAGATGCACCAAAATAAACAGGCTTAGGTTTGTGCCTTCTACAAATCTCTGAAGAATAAATTTCCACAAACCCTCATATACCTAAGGTAGATCATATACCTAAATGCTTATTTGCAGTTATAACCGGGACAAAATATCATGATGAAACAATGAAGGGAAAACTACACAGTTTAGCTGCTCCCTAAAAAAATAGCCGGCAAAATGTATATTTTTTGCATATTAATACATAATGTACATATACAACAACAACATACCCAGTATAATCCCACAAGTAGAGTACGCAGACCTTACCCTTACCCTGTGGAGGTAGGAGGTAGAGAGGCTGTTTCCGAAGACCTTTGGCTCAAGGACAAAATAAAAAGGAGCAGTAGCAACAAGCATATAATATACATATTTTTTGTTATTTGGCTAGCGGATGTAATTATTTTTGGTTAACTTGCCTAGGGGACCAAAAGAAAAGTCAAAACTAGAGGAAATGATATTCAGTGAACCAAAATTATACATACCAACTCTGGCAAGCCGATTCACCCATCCGGGAATTCCTTTCCCTGTTAGTCTTTGCGCTATGTCATCTGTGAAATGGTTACAGTTCTTGGAAATGAGGTGATAGGTGTCTCCGTGATACTCGGAAGCCATATTCTCAAGAAATGCTTGAAATTCAGAGGGAGGCATCTTAATACGACCCAATGGGATTGAACATCTGTAGATGAAACCAGGGCAGCTCTTAGGTTCCACTTCAAACACGCCACTTATGGGAAAGTCATGCGCTCCATATCCATATTCCATACCGTGGACTGCCAATAAGCAAAGAGAAATTCAAACTCCATTACTTCATAAAAAAAAAACGAGAAATTCAAACTCCAATCAATGAAGGTCATTTATTATGCTATATATAAGAGCTTTATGTGAATATATTCAGCATACCTTCGTTCTAAAATCCATACCCAAAATACAAGAGAACCTTAAAAGTTTATCCATGTCGAATTTTTTCTTCTTTTCTCTTGAAAAGAACATATCCAGTCAAAGAATTAAGTTCCTTTGATGACAAATAAGCTTGTCAGTTGTCAACCTATTCCAAGTATTAAGTTGAACATAATACTGCCATTAAAATTTGATATACGCATTTGATGTATCGTGAATAATCCAGACCGTATGACCAAGATAAGTGTATCTATTGTCTTGTATTTCTCAGTCATAATTATTTGGAATTCTATGTATAACAATATTGATATTTGATATGACTGTTGAATCTAAGAAATGACAGCTGGAGTTGAGAAGTGCGATAATTTGCATCTTTGGGGTTGGTACCTTTCAACATTTTCAATGTCTCAAAATGTTGGGAAGATGAAGCGACAAATAAGATATCTAAACACAATATTAGCAAAAAATGTTGTCCTTTAACGGTAATGCTTATACAAGCATGACCCTTTACAGTTTAATAATTCAGAAATTGTAGGAAAGAATGAAATGAGGGGAAAAACAAGTAAAACAGATGAGATCCATTACTACTAAAAGCATCTCAGTGTAGTTACTTTACATGGAAAGGGAAAAAAACAGATAACACGTAAAAGAGAGTTCCTCAATTGATTGCACACAACGAGCCCTTGCAACAACTTTAAAAGATAATGAGCCATATCATCTTTCATATAACACTGAAGAATAAATATCCACTAAAATGATCTTCTCCCCATTATACATGGATTATTCTAGTAAACTATTGTTTATTTTGGAAATGTTCCATGAGCTTAGTTAGAAAGCAACCAATCTTTATAAGGTATTCCTTTTACTCTCACCTATCTACTATGTTGCGCGGACTCTCGAAAATGCTGCCGCACCAATGTAAGATCCTCCAAAAAGGCACTACTTTTGGAAGATACGGCACGCATTGGGCGAAATTTTCGGAGAGTCCGAGCAACATAGCCTATTTGTCAAAAAGGATAGACTAAATACCAGCATCAACTTAAGTATGACCCTTGCAACATCTATGGCTTCATGCTTACCCTCTAAGCTGATAATTACTCAACACCACACGTATTACAGAACCCCCATTTATCATATATCTGTAAGCAAATTTACAAATGTTGTCTTTTGGCCCAACAGCAAGGAAAGTAACAACACATCTCTGACAAGAGCTAAACACCTCATCATCAACTTGATATTAGAAAGGTCACGAGAGCACTGATATCGGAATCACTCTCAAATAAATATTTTTAATAAGGAAAGTCAGCCTCACATTTTTTCTACCTTTCTCTTTTTTGCCTCTTTGTGGCACAGGGGTTTGCAGCTGAACTCCATTGAGATTTCTCATAGTATCAACAAGAAGAACTTCAACTTAACCAGGGGTAGATCGCGAATTTTAATTCAGTGGTGCAAAGTTCCCATTGCACTCACTACTTCAGTGACAATTGGTTCCGGACTTGACCACTTGATCTAAATACATAGTCTTTTCCACCTGCAGCTTTCTATAGACATCCAACCATAACCTTAACACTGAATAAAAAAGCTTCCACATTGAACGATAATAACATCTACGCCTCAATCCCAAACCAGTTGGGGTCGGCTATATGAATCCTTACTGACCATGTTTTTTTTCCATATAAACACATCTCAGGCCAATATTGTAAAAACCCCACTATAATTTTTTTTTGGACTATGGTAAAGCCCACCCCACCCCCACCCATGAGCTCAAAACTTGCTGCTAGTTGCTATACCTTCCTTATCACCAACCCCACAACAATATCCCAATAAAACACATCTAAATTCTAACAATAATAAGCAATATCAAAGAGAAATATCTAATTCCACACAGATAAAAAGGAATCTTTAAACAAAAATCTCCAAAAAGATCAAAGATTAAAATTTTCTAACCTTCAATACCAGAATGAAAGATTCCAAAGCCAAACCAAACAGTGTACTGATTAGCAGGGGTAAGATCATACACATTCAATATAACTGGTGACTCATAGCTGCTTCCATTATTATCATTATTTGCATTGTTATCATTTGAAGTGCTCTCTTCTCCCATTTGATGAATTTTTTGTGAAAAGGGAAATCTTGGGTTAGCAAAAAGATTGTATTTTTAGGTCCATTTTGTTAATAAATTTTTTAAAAAAAAATAGTTTTTGAAATTGGTTTGTGATTCTATTGAAATTTCTGTGAATAGGGGAATCTGGGGTTTGCAAAAAGATTGTATTTTTGGGTTCTTTTTTGGTAAAGAAATATAAAGTAAATAGCCTTTGAGATTGATTTGTGATTCTATTGAAATATCTGTGAAAAGGCAAATTTGGAGAGAGAGAGAGAGAGAGAGAGAGATTGGAACTTTGAAAATGGAATCATGAAAAGGGAAAGATAAGGGTAAATTGGGGAATGCACGTAGAGTAAGCTTAGATTGTTGCAATTTGCAAAATCATACAACAAAAACACAATAATTGAGTGGAGGGTCTACTGCGGCCAGAAAAAAATATTTAAAAAGTAATTAGAAACGATTTGTTTATTAAAGTTTCTAATTATTTAAATTTTCTAATTTTTAGGGAGCATTTTTTTTTGGTTATAACCATTTACATTTGGTACCCCTCACCCGACCAATCCAGATTTTTTACTGAGAATTTCTCTATTTTAAGGCTCGAACTTGAGATCCTGTTATGCTAAGTCACACTATGAAAGTTTGGG
Organism: Nicotiana attenuata; assembly: GCF_001879085.1. Lineage (NCBI taxonomy): Eukaryota > Viridiplantae > Streptophyta > Magnoliopsida > Solanales > Solanaceae > Nicotiana > Nicotiana attenuata. Next base: position 140,775 of record NW_017672808.1, read on the forward strand.
AGAGGGTAGTAGAAGTGAGAGTGAAGAGGAGTGTGTCTATTTTCGAAAATCAATTCTGATTCATACCGGATCGTTTGACTACGGAAGCCATTAACCTCGTAAGAAGATAGGTAGAGCAGTATAGGGGAGATGAAAAAGGACTTGCATTTGGTGTTTATTGACCTAGAGAAAACATATGATAAAATTCCATGAGAGACTTTATGTAGATATTTGGAAGCTAGAGATGTGCATGTAACCTACATTATGGCGATTAAGGACATGTATGATGTAGTTAAGACCCGGATAAGAAAAGTGGGAAGAGACTCGAAATGTTTCTCTGTTGTGACGGGGTAACACCAGGGATTGATCCTTAGCCCGTTTTATTTTTCTTGGCAATGGATGCACTGATGCAGCACATTCAAGTGGAAGTGCTTTGGTCTATGCTATTTGCACATGACATAGTTCTGATTGATGAGATGCGAGGTGGTGTTATCGAGAAGCTGGAGGTTTGGAGATAGACCCTAGAGTCTAAAGGTTTCAAGTTGAGCAGGATACAAAATACTCGGAGTGCAAGTTCAGCGAAGTAACTCAGGTAGTAGACATAGACATGAGGCTTGATACACAAGTCAATCCCCTAAGAGAGGAAGTTTTAAGCACCTTGAGTCACTAATACAAGGTAATGAGGAGATTGATGAGGATGTCAAACATCGTATCGGAACAATATGAAATAGAGGCTCGCATCCAGTGTCCTGTGTGATAAGAAGGTGTCACTAAGACTTGAAGATAAATTCTACGAAGTGGTAGTTAGACCAACTATATTGTATGGGGCAGAGTGTTGGTGAGACTAAGAACTCTCATGTCCAGAAAATAAAAGTAGTTGAAATGAGGATGTTGAGATGGATGTGCGGGCATACCATATTAAAAAAAATTAGGAACGAAGATATTTGAAAATGGGTGGGAGTGGCCGACGTGGAGGATAAGATGAAGAGGATGCTGAGATGGTTCAGGCACGTGAAAAGGAGAAGCACAAATGCCCTAGTAAGGAGGTGTGAAAGACCGAACTTGGTGGGTACGAGGAGAGATAGAGATAGACCAAAGAAGTATTGGGGAGGGGTGATTGGGCGGGACATGACTCAACTTGAGTTTAATGAGGACATGACACTCGATAAAAAGGTGTGAATATCGAGAATTATGGTAGAAGGTTAGTAGGTAGTCCAAAATATTCCAAAACCTTCTCCAAAATATTTATGATTTTTCTTTTTTACGAAAAGCTTAAACCAAAACAAACCGGTCCAAACGGGTACCAAGTAGCAAACAAACTCAAAAACGGGTTAGGCAAAAATATTTTCTAATTTCTACTTCTCTGTGAACAAAACATCGAATTAGGGTTTCGAAAATTGTCCAACGGTGATCGGAAAATTCCCAAATCAACCTCCGTCATCTGCCATATTACTGATTCCTCAGCTCATCACCGCCGTCCACTACTCCGATTTAGGTAAAGGTCACAACTTTCCTCCATTTCTTTTACTATTTCCCCTTTTAAAATTCATTAAAACTATTAGTAATTTAAAATGTTCTTTTCATGTGCACTATTCTCTAGTTTTTTTTTTTTTTTTTAATTTCTGTGTTGAGGAATTGAAGTTTTCTTTAGTATATATTAGTACTAATATCTAAGCTACAAAGAATTTAGCAGTATTATGTTTTTTTTTTATGACAGTGGTGTCCGGGCCAGCTTGAGTGCACCTTAACTATTCCACCAGGTACGACATACTCCCACCTATATAGGTGGGTAATTCTGCTCACTAAGGCTTGGAGCCTTGGACCGATAGGAAGAAATCACCCCGTGTTTTTTTACACCGCTGGTATTTGAACCCGAGATTTTATAGTTCTCCACCCACTTTATTGACAATTAGGTGACACCCTTGGGTGCATGTTGCAGTATTATGTTGGAAATGCTCTTATAAAAAATTTGTCATATCAATCTATGTTTTTTTCTATCCCATGGGATTTTGGAGATATCTAGGTTGACTTTTCACAATTGGTTGCTCATATGCAATTAAATGGTAAAAACTTAGTGTTTGCACCAGATCATTCTAATTTACCATGGTTAGTTCACAAATTAAGTATTAATTAACTATGATTTAGTGATAAGAGTGGTATGTGAAGATATGTGTCATATGTTCATTGAGTTGGTGTAAATACAAGGTGGGGGTAAGTTTTAGATTAGGGGGGTTAGGATAGGTGATTTGAATCGCCAAGGATACGGTGTGCAGCTGATTTTGTTCACTAATAATGAGCTTGAGTCGGCTGGGACTGGGTCACGTTTTTTTAAAGTCTGTACTCAAAGAGCAGCCAGGGGTTCAAAGGCAAAGGTATTACAACAACAACTACTACGTCAGTGCCAAACAAGTTTGGTTGGCAATATGAATCCTCTCTAACCATGTTACTCCATTTAAACTTATCTCATGCCAATATTATGCAAATCTAAATAAAAAGTATAAGGCCTGGATATTTTCTAAATGTATAAATTTCTGAAAGTCTAAACCAGTCTGAGAAAGCATAAGACCTATTGTAAAGGTGCTAACGGCTAAAACATATTCTCAAATAACATGTATCGTTTATATAGATCTTTTTCTTCCATTGTGTCCTATCTTTTGTTAAGTAGGGCAAAAGGTATTACAACGCCAAAAATTTGCGGAATGCTCTCGAAACCGATTAACTTGAGTGAGACAAGGAGAGTGAAATTTCATGTGTAGGGTTAAAATCCGGAGATCTACGAAGGAATGCCAAAAGCAAAGGCAGCTCTCTAGGTCCTTATTGATGTGATAGCCTGGGGAGCAATCATAATAAGATATCTTGGTAGTCCATGCTGTGTGTGTTCTCGCTGGATGTATGGTAGACACATGTCATGAGTTCGAAGCCTAGTTGGCGAATCAAGGCTGGTATTTAACTCGAGGATTAGTAGTTTAATTTATTTTCTTTGTAGGAAATATCAATCAGTCAATCACTACAAATCCCTTATTATTGGAAATATAGAAAGCAAAACTTTGGTTTTTATCTTTAATGTGGATCAAGCATTTCTCTAATTCTACTAGATTCTATGTCCTGAAGATCTTTAGTGGGAGTATCATATGATTTGGATTATGCAACAGGTCATAACCTCACAGTCCATTGCATTTATTCTATGTTCAGCTTTGCGACGTTATTGCTTGCCGTATTCAAAATATATTTAGTTTCAATCTGTGTCGATTTCGTGGAACATATGAAGTAATTTCATTTGTTTGATTAAATTCCAGTCTACCGATCTGTTCAACAACTCGTAGTGATCTCTTTTATAGCCAACTGATGCATAAAAGAATAGGCATGATATTATGTTTTCGAATGGGATTTTTGCATTATGTCCAAGGAACTGCTCTTTTCAATTTTTTCTTATCAAAAATTATTCTTTCATTTTATTAGCACATATGTTGAGTCTGATGACATTAACCTTCCTAGTAACTAGGTCGAGAAAAGTCATATTTTTTAACCTGCATGTTTGCAAACATTTTCTATTAGGACCTTTTTCACCCTATGCTGATTAAGCATCTAACCATTTTGGCCTTTGCTGATCAAGGCTTGAGAGGTTTCACGAAAGATTTGTGCATTTTCAAACTCATGGCTCATGCTAATGCAATTGCGTGTTGAATATACAGGTTTGGATGCATTGGCTGCTTTCCTCAGTTCCTTCACATGTCAACTCCCAATAAGCTAAGTTGGGACTTTAGCTGTTTAAAAGTGGAGATTCCATAAATTGCTATTTCATGGAGGATGAAATTTTTTTTGTTGGCCAAGAGTTTCCTGACGTCAAGGCCTTGCGCAGTGCAATTAAAGAGGCTGCTATTGCACAACATTTTGAGCTTCGCATAGTAAAAAGTGACCTGATTCGCTACAGTGCAAAATGTGCCTCAGATGGTTGTCCGTGGCGTATTCGTGCAGTTAAGCTTCCCAATGCCCCTACCTTTACTATAAGAAGCCTTGAGGGAACACATACCTGCGGAAAAAATGTACAAAATGGACATCAGGCTTCTGTTGATTGGATAGTGAACTTCATAGAGGAGCGTTTGCGTGACAACATAAATTACAAGCCAAAAGACATTTTGCATGATATTTATAAGCAGTATGGGATAACTATACCATACAAACAAGCATGGAGGGCAAAGGAACGAGGGCTGCAAGCTATATATGGCTCTTCTGAAGAGGGATACTGTCTATTACCTACATATTGTGAACAAATCAAGACGACAAATCCTGGAAGTTATGCTGAGGTTTTTACAGCTGGTTCAGAGAGTCGGTTTCAGAGGTTCTTCATTTCCTTTCATGCTTCTCTTCATGGGTTCGTGAAGGGTTGCTTGCCTGTTATTTGTCTTGGTGGTGTCCAGCTTAAGAGCAAATACTTAGGTACTTTATTATCCGCCACTTCTTTTGATGCTGATGGTGGAGTATTTCCGCTTGCCTTTGGTGTTGTCGATGAAGAAAATGATGATAGCTGGATGTGGTACTTGTTAGAGTTGCGCAAGGCATTAGAGATGAGCACTGAGAAGATATCACCTCTTACATTTCTGTCTGATGGACAAAAAAGTATTGCAGATGCTGTGAAGAGGACGTTTTCCTCTTCTTGTCATGCAATTTGTGTGCAGTATCTGAGTGAAAGCATCAGTAAAGAGTTCAAGAATTCAAAGCTTGTTCAACTCCTCTGGAAAGCCGCATATTCTACGTCCACCACGGGGTTTAAAGAGAAAATGGCTGAAATTGAGGAGGTTTCTTCAGATGCAGCGATGTGGCTTCAACAGTATCCTCCTTCGTGCTGGGCTTTAATACATTTAGACGGAACAAGATATGGTCATTTCTCTTCGAACATTAATGAGTTCAATAAATGGATTCTTGAAGCGCGGGAGCTTCCTATTATTCAGGTGATTAAACGGATTCACAGTAAGTTAATGGAAGAGTTCGAGCAGCGGCGGTCAAGGAGTAGTACATGGAGTTCAACCCTTGCTCCATCTGCTGAGAAGCGCATTATGGAAGCAAGAACTCTTGCTGCTAAATATAAAGTGTTAAGGTCAGATGAAGTTGAATTTGAAGTTCTCTCAGCAGAGCGGTCAGACATTGTGAATATAGGATCCCGAACTTGTTCTTGCCGTGATTGGCAGTTGTATGGGATGCCGTGTTCTCATGCTGTTGCCGCTCTTGTATCATGTAAAAAGGATGTGTATGACTTCACAGAGAAATATTTCACTGCAGCTAGCTACCGCGAGAGTTATAGTAAAGAGGTACACCCCATCTCTGATAAACTTGAATGGTCGAGAGCCCGATTAGTGCGGCCACCCAAGTGTCGTCGACCACCTGGACGACCTGAAAAGAAGCGGTTATGCGTGGAAGATCATAACCGTGAAAAGCATACTGTCCGTTGTGGTAAGTGCAATCAAACTGGACATTACAAGACAACCTGCAAAGCGGAGGCTGTTTAGAGTACACAGCATTCTAGATGTGTAGCCCCCCCGGACCAGTTTGGCGCACAGCTTGAAACTCGATGGATAATGGACCTGTCCCTCTATCTTTCTTCACTTAGGTATCGCCCGTTCCCGAAGTTTTTCAATATTTTATTTTTGGTTCCTTCTTTCTTTGAGGTAGAATTAGTAAATATTGTAGAAAGGTATAAGATAAGAGGTCTCAACTAGCTTTATGTATGTCCAGGCATTCTAGGCCATTCAGATACTGTAAAATAGGGTTGCTTGTTGTGCCCAAACCTCAATGTAACTTTTAACTGCAAAAGTTAAATTACCTAAACTGGGTGCGTGTAAGTATTTACCCTAGTGATGGTTGTGAGGTAATGTTCTCTGTGATTTATTTGGTTTCTGATATCGAAAGAAAATGCTTTGTTATCCTTTTTTTCCGTGGGTATAATCATAAAACTCTGATCAATACTTTCTGGACAAATTGCAGGAAGTTTATTGACAAAAATAGTGATTTGCATAGCTGTTATCTTAGGGCTCGTTTGATACGAGGGATCGGGGATAATTGATCCCGTGATTAAATTTGAGATGAGTTTATCTAATGCTTGGTTGGGATAAAATTGCGTTATAACTAATCCCGGGATTGTAGTATTTTCTTTATCCCTATGGGAGGGTGGGATAACTAATCCCAGGATAATTAATTCTGAGATAACTTCTTTTCAACCAAAATGACACCTATACCGTAGCAAGAGCCTAGGCAATACATTTTTAACATCTTTATTAGTTGCAATTAATGAAAACCATAAATATAAATTAAATTAACGTATTTAACAAATCATCTTATACAATTTCACGGCTATGTTAAAAGCGTCTAAATTAATATGCATGAAATAAATTACTAATATAACAAACTTTATGGCACATATCTGGCAGTTTCTTCAGAGAGTAAATTACTGTTAGCAATGAAATAAATGCAGAATGTTACTAGATAAAGTTTTGTTTAATTCAGTAATTATAATAAAAACTATCAAAATTTTAATGTCTGAAAAAGAAACTTCCCTTTCATGCCATAAAAGTGAAGGTTTTTATGTTTGTTTTTGAACTTGAAACAAGCTCTCTCAATCTAAACTATCAAGTCTTTAAGTTATACATATATATTGGTTGTGTAAGATATTTTTATTTTATCAGTGTAATTTAATCTGTTATATCGGGAAGAAAGATAGAAATTTTAGTAGCATGGAGCCCCTAGCTATTGTTGCTTTCACAGGAGGAATGATCGGACAAATAGGGATTCTCCTTTTTTGGTGTCGACCTATTTGCAATTGTCTATGGAGATTTGTTGATTGTCTCAGAAACCCAAGACCTCTGCCTCCTCAAGCTGAAATTAACGCAAAGATCTTCAAAGGTTTGAAAGATCGATTTCATCCTTAAAACAGATCAGAAATGAAGTTAGATGCAAATTTCGAACAGGTTCTGTGATGTCAACTGAACTCGCTGCTTTCGCTTGAAGTTATTCATATATGCAATAAAAAGAAAAGTTTAATATGTATACATATAATAAGATTGTAGTGTTTCTAACCAGTGACACTAGATCAGTGACATTCGAAAGATTTTATGCAAGTGATATCGAGTTTTGTCACAATTTGACTTGTAAGTGTGTTACTTTGTGTTTAAGACTATATCGACTTCAAGGAGGATGTTTTACTTTGTATTACTTTCAAGTGGTATCAGAGATATATTGTTCAAGAAAAAAAATATATTTTTAGATAAAATATATTTTTATGAAACGATGGCAGATGACACTCCTTTTTAATCGGAATGCGTAGTTTGAGATTAATTTTTGGAATATAATTGACCACCACTATTCTACTTTTGGCTTATATAAGATTTTGTCTTTTGACTATTTCAGTTGAATTTAACCTGATTTTATTTTATTTTTCTGTAACATACTGTACAATAAGACCTTTTTATAACAATATCGTTATATAACAACCATTCACTATAAAAGTCAAATTTTTTGGAACCAATTTTCATGTTATGTTATAATAGATGTTCTCTACAACAACACTTCGCTATAACAACTATAAAAAATCTGAAACAAACGGGGCTGTTATAGAGAGGTTTGACTGTACTCTACTAATTATGCAAAAATCCATTTACATTTACATGTTTGTCTTTTATTTTTTGATAATTACATATTTGTCTTTTAAGTAAGACATTGTGTTCTGTAACTTCAAGAAATATAATTCAACAACTTTTCAAGAAAAAAAGACATTGTGTTCTGTAACTTCAAGAAATATAATTCAACAACTTTTCAAGAAAAAATAGTGAAATTTCACTTGGGGTAGGAGAAATTAAATTACAAGGATATAAAACATAGTAGTAGATTAACAATAGTGATGTGTAACATCCCATTTTATTGGAACATTAACTACTAATAACAATCTTATAATAATTTAAATTACAAGGATATAAAACATTGCTTGGACTCTACGAGATGTTGTCGGGTGCGTGTGGGATTCTCCCAAAGCAGTATATTTTTGGAGGATCCGATACAAGTAAAATAATATTTTGGAGAGTTCGCGCAACATAGAAACACACTGCATGCATTACTCATAATTTTTAGCTTCAAGTGCGGCAACAGCAGACACAATCTAAGCAGCTCTCGCAAGTTTCGTAGCAGCAGAAACAGCAACATAGCGTGAACATGCTGCAATTTTTAAGATTTTTGAATTAAAAAAAAAAAAAAAAAAGAGAGAGATTAGAACATGAATACATATATATATATAATCAGTCAACTATGCATCAATTTCAAATTACTTCGTGTGAGTTAAATTTGGTATTCATATAAATTCACCATATATAGTTACACTATATTTAAACTAGTCGTCGATGTACTGGAACCATGGTGCACCACCGGCTTTAACGTAAAGTCCAACAGGATTCGATCCCTTGTCCTTGGGGAAATAAAACAACCATCCAGTCAATGCACCACCACTTAACTTTATACAGCATGGGTTCCCAAAGATAATATTAGACAATTTTTATAAATTATGTACATGAAAAAATTGATTTGCTGGGAAGACCATGGGTTCACGAGAACGCCAATTTATAGAGCAGTGAAAATCACTAAAACTTTAACAAATATTAAATACGAAATTGTAGTTTCATAAGTAATGAGTTTTTTATACTATAAAATTGGAGCATGAATACTTATATAAATCAGTCAACTATGCATTAATTTCAAATTAGTTCGCATAAGTTAGCTAGTGGGTTGGGCCGAATCCGCTCTCGACACACTAACTCCGCCCCAGTGCACCATCGGCTTTAACATAAAGTCCAAGAGGATTCGATCCCTTGTCCTTAGGGAAATAAAACAACCGCCCAGCCAATGCACCACTTAACTTTATACAACATGGGTTCCCAGAGATAATATTAGACAATTTCTATAAATTATGTACATGGAAAAATTGATTGGTTGGGAACAGGGACGAAGCTACATTCACTTAAGGGCGATCAATTGACCACCCTTCGTTGAGAATTACACGGTATATATAGGTAAAATATTAAGTTTTAGAGGTATATAACTTATATTGAACAACCTTTGTCGGCAAATTTTTTCCACTTCGTTCAAGTTTGAACACCCTTGGAAAAATTTCTGGCTTCGCCACTGGTTGGGAAGACCATGGCCCCTGAAGTGTACTACGAGCTAAACTGAACTAGTATTCTCAGCAATCAGCGTGGAACATAGATATATACGTGAAAAATTACTAAAATTTCAAAAAATATTAAATTCGAATTTAAACTATAGTTTCGGAAGTAACGAATTTAGTATACTATGAACTTTAAAGATTAAACATATTAAATTTAAATCTTGAATTCATCCCTCTATAAATAAAATTGCTCGAAAACATAAAAATAATAATAATAATAATAATAATAATAAAATAAAATAAAATGATGAGAGTTAAGAAAACAAACCAAGCATAGAGGCATCCCTTTTCTTCTCGGCGCCTTTGGACATGATCATAATATGACATATTTTGATATTTTGGAGGAGAATTCATTTTCTTTCTTTCTTTTATCTGTGTTTTTTCCCACTTTGATTTCTTTGTGTGAAGAGAAACGGAAGATTTTGCCTAAGATAAAGTATGTGAAGTTGATGAGAATATAAATGGACTAGAGGTGGATAATCAATGATCACTTATAGCTAGGGCCTAAAGAAAGTAGATGGTAAGTTGTCTAATTAATACTTAAAGAAAGTAGATTGGTGGTTGTCACACCTCCTTTTTTTACACACCTACCCCCGAATGATAGTGTATAAGGGAGTTTTTCCATTTAAAGTGACATTATTCGAAATGGGATTATTTATTTATTTTTCAGAGTCGCCACTCGGAAAAGGACAGGTTTTTGGTGTCCCGAGTCACCGATTTAGTTTAAATCCCAAATCGAGGAAAATTTCGACTCCCAATTGGAGTCTGCGAACCAGAGATTCTGTGTAAGGAATTCTGTTGACCCGAGGGAAGGTGTTAGGCACCCCCGGGTCCCGTGGTTCTAGCACGGTAGCTTAAATTATTATAATTGGCTAAAAATCTGATTTTTAATACATGTTTTAACTTATGCGCATTTTAAATTAAAAACCGCTTTTATTTATATTTCTTATAAGACTTGCAACATCGTAAAAATGTATCTCAAACCACGTCGCACCAGTACGCCCGTGATTTTTGGCACATTTCAACCTTGTTGAGATTTGGATTTGGGTCACATAAATGTGCACCCGTAGTTAGGAAGGTAAGATTATTAAACTACCGTGCATAAAGTAGTTTTGTATTTGCAATTTGCGAGGGCCATGAAAATTCGCTAAATGGCACGCCTCGATTTCTAAGGATAGACAAGATTAATTAAACGAGGGCCATTCAATTGTCACTTTTGTTTGGCATGACGCGCCTTAATTCCAAAATAACAAGGTGGCCAAATTAAGCTTCCGAGATTTTAATTAATAAAACTATTGACCAAGATTATTTAAGCAGGCACTCGCGATCCACACTTCAAGTAATCAGGTGATACAAGGGCAGTGACGAAGCACTGGGCCAATTATTAAAGGTCCAGGGTATGAATTCAGCCCAAACGTGACCCAGGGAAACGGGCCTCAGATTTGTACTTTGAACGAGACTGCATCTTGAACCCTTGAAGGGCCCAAACTTGTTTTAATTTAGAAAATAGTTTCCACATGCTTACGGCCCACACAAAAGTCATCTCAATTTGCACAAAAGCATGCCCAGGGATTTTGTAAACAAATTTGCACAAACGCTATCAATTTTATTCAAATATTCAATTTGATTTTTTTTAATCAAATTGATATCAAAATCAAACTATGTTCAATTATATAGCGTTTGATTTTGATAATTTACAGAATAGCGTTTGAACATAGTTTGATTTTGCAAATTGATTCACTAGATTAAAATGAACTTATAAAGATATAAAATTAAAATAGAACTACCAATTAAAGTCCATGATCTGTTTGTCCAAAGAAAGGTATACAACTCCTATTCGTGTACTCTCTAATTATACCATTTAATCATAAAAAAAAAAGTTTAAACACAAATATAGAACCAAATCCATAGCATGCTAAGCCAACTATCTAATGCCTAATATTGGAGGCTCACATATAACGTAATACAAAAGAGGAAACAGAAACAGAGGTTGAATCGAAATGCAATTTGTATTCCATCATAGTCACTGAGTTACATGATTAGCACTTAGTCATGGTTCATTGGGCTAGGAAAGATACCTGGAAATAAGAATAGAAAGAGGTGAGTTTCAGCAGTAGACAGCAACTAGAACCCAGATTCAACACACCAGAACAGAGAATTTAGCCCACAATCCCACAAATTGCAATACTCAAATAGCTTGAACCAAAAATATCTCGGAAGACCCAATAAAACAGTAACTCGAACAGCAAAACTCCAAACCAGCTTGGAACCAAATTCAAACCATCTCCAATACTTCAAAATCAAGGAGTGTCTCAACAACAACAAATTAGAAATTTTAAAATTAGAAAAAAAAAAACTAAAGTCAATGAAAAATGAGAAATTCTCAACCGTGATTGTTTTCTTCAGATTCTTAGCTCTCTCCTTTTTTTTACTGTTTTAGATTTTCTCCTTCTACTGTTTCCAGATTTCCTCCTCCTCTTTAATCAATACTAATGGTCTATATATACACTCTTATGGCAGATTTTTGCCTAGCTATTTAATCCCTTTTCTACCCCTCTTTTTTATCTTGTTTTACCCTTTTTACCCCTCTAAAATATCTAAAATCTGTTCACCCCTAACAGAAAAATATTCTCTTATTCTTCTACGTACCTTCTTCCTAACAGATTTGATCCCTTTTTTTAATCTAAAATCCCTAAACTACCCTTGAAATATTCTGAAATTTACCAAATCCTAAAAAACTACCCTTTACCCATGCCTATACTACCCTTTTACTAGTCTAAAATTACCAAGCTAGACTAAAACTATCAGCTATAACCAAATCAATAAGCCTACAAGAACATTAAATTAATTATAATAACAGAAAATGCTAATTTAATTAAACAATACCTAAACAAATTTAAAACACAAATATTAAACAAACAATTACTGATATTCAAATTAAAACTTAATTATGAACTAAATTAATTACTAATACTAATCAACTACTAAATAAATCAATGATAACAATTTTAAAGAAAATTACTACTAATTTTCAATCTAAAGTAAAACTAACTAAAAACTTAAAGACAAACAAACAAAAAAGAACATAAAACAGAACACAAAAAATGAAAATCAGAACGAAACAATCAAACAAAACAAAAAAAAAAAAAATAATAAACAACAAAAAAAAACGGAATAGAAGCAAAAAAAATGAGAAAAAGAAAAAAAAACAGAATAGTCACAAAAAAAAAAAATTAAGAATAGGAAAAAGGAAAAGGGAAAACTCACTGGTTTTGGTATCTAGAGGCGGCCAAACTTGATTCGATCCCCGGACACGCGAATCTTTTTTTTAAGATTCTTGACCCGTAATATACCTAACCATGTGTCTTCACAAGAAGACACCTGGTTAAGGATATTAGGGTCGAGAATCTCAAAGATTTTGAACTAGGGTTTCGTTGGTTTTAGATATAAAATTCAAGTATTTCGGTTAAGTTTTGAAGGTTGTTGTTTGGAGATTTGGAATGAGGAGGGTGAGGGGAGTGTATGGTGTTAATTTGGTTGAGTTTGGAGAAGGTAGGGTTTTGGCCGGATTTTAGATTTGAAATCCGAGCATTTTGGTTGTGATTTGAGGGAAATTAGGTTGGGGGTTGGAAAGAGGAGGATGAGAGGATTCCATGGTGTATTTTTGGGTTATTTGGAGCACCGCCGCCGGCGGAGGCGATTTCCGGCCGGCGGCGGGCGGCGGCGGAAGGCGGGAGGGGGCGGAGATGCGGTGGGGCTGTGGAGGTGGGGATTTCCGGTGGGGAAGGGAGTGGGGTGTGAGAGAGATGAGTGAATGGGGGGTGGGGTATGGTTAGGACATATATATATTAATTGATGGTTGAGTTCCGGATCGTTGGATCAAAATAGATCAAAGGTTGAGATTAACACCAACTAAACTACGTCGTTTTGGGGTTGGGGGTGCTGGACCGGATCAGGGATGTTTGGGCTGGGTCTTGGCCGAATTTTGGGTCCTCTTTTGGGCTAGAATTGTATTTTGGCCCAAATTTTGGGTCCTTTAACAAGACCAACTTTATTAATTCTTTTTCTTTCTTTTTCTCTTTTTGTATTTATATATATTTGTTTATTTATTGCTTATGCTAAAACAAGGACATAATTAGACTATGTATTCCCTAAAATATTCAAAACTCTATTTTTGCAATTTTCTTTTTATTTTAAAACTAAATTAATACCTAATTAATACTAGAATTGTGAAATTAAATGCCTAAATGCAAAAAATGCAACATATTTTGTATTTTTATGAATTAAAATGCTACACATTTTTTTGTATTTTTATGAATTAAAAATGCAAATATTTTTTTTAATTTTTTTTTTATTGGAATAAATGCGCAACACAAAATGCAATCAAGACACCAAAATTATGGCAATTAATTCCTAGAAAACAAATTTAAAGGGAAATTCTATATTTAAATGGATTTGTAGTTAGAATTTAAACATGAAAAATCACGATTGCTCACAAACTTGCCCCTCTTTGCTACTAAATGACAGTGAAGAGTTTTCAGGCAAAGATAAATGAGCAACATGAGTGGATTTTTCCCAGGTTCCTTCTTCCATTGAGAAGCATTTTGAAAATCGTCTGACCGAACCCGCGCTTCAAGGTTGCTACATATTCCTTGGCTATAAAGGAATCAAGTCCAGTGTAGGTTCTGGAGTGCTTGGTAGTCTGGGACTACCAGGAAACTTGTGATTTCACTTGATGTGTGGCTGGCTTACCGGCTTGCATGACCCCTTTATTACACCAAAAGAGGAAAATCAATGGCTAAGCTAGCTATGCCTATCAACTATGAGTTACAAGATTCGTATCTATTAATTGTCTTGAAAACTTGATCTTGAGTCTTAGCTGATTTTGCTCATGTGGATCTCGATTCTGAATCTTGAGCTCGCAAGTTGTAGGTGTTTTTTACTTCTTCAATGCACATGGTCAAGACAGGATCAACGGAGCTTCGTACTTCCAATCATTGATTTTAGCAATACCCACCCTTGCTGCTTCTCATTTGAGTTCATTGTTCTGTTTGTTTTTTTTTCTCTTTTCTTGACTTCTGGATTGAGATTTAATTCCATGGGTCATCTCACACCTTGTTGTCTTGAGGTGACGCTATGTGATACCAAACACAAACAATACGAACGGAAAATTTCTGACCCAGTTTCACTAATGAAATTTACGTGGTTTAGTTGTAACACATATCCTAATCAATCAATTGTGGAATGTGTAAAGGATCCTCGTTTTGTTCGGATTTTGGAAAGAAAAAGCTCCACGGTTTTTTCGGGAGAGTCCCTCGTTTTTGTCCAGATTTGGAAGAAAAAGCTCCACGGTTTTTGAGCCGGGAGATCCTCGGTTTTGTGCCGGGAATTTTGGAAAGAAAAGTTCCAACGATTATTTGCGCCGTGGAGATACCCTCGTCTTTTGTCCGGGATTTTGGAAGAAAAGCTCCACGGGTTTTTGTCCTGAGATCCTCTCGGTTTTGTGTTCCGAGGATTTTGGAAAGAAAAGGCTCCACGATTTTTGTTGCCGGAGATTCCCTCGGTTTTTGTTCCGGGATTTTGGAAAGAAAAAGCTCACGGTTTTTGTTGCCGGGAGATCCTCGATTTTTGGTTTCGGGATTTGGAAAGCAAAAAGCTCCACGGTTTTTTGATGCCGGGGGAGATGCTCGTTTTTGTTCCGGGATTTGGAAAGAAAAGGCTCCCTCGGTTTTTTGCCGGGAGATCCTCGGTTTTTGTTCTGTGATTTGGAAAGAAAAAGCGTTCCACGGTTTTCTATGCGGAAGAGGAAATCCTTCCTCCGGCGCGTCAATATATAGTTCCGGGAATCTTTGGAATAGAGAAAGCATTATAGTCTCCTCTTCTCCCGCGGAAACAAAAAACCGAGATCTCGCGCCGGCGGGTTTCTTGAGTCAAACCGTAGTTAGGCTGGTATGGAGTTGTGGTCGTCTGTTTGCGGAGAGATGGAGATCCTCGGGTTTTTGATCCGGGAAAATAAGAAAAAAGCTCCACGATGGTCTTTTTGCGTTTCTGGCCAGTAATCTCTTCCCTGCGGAGACTTAAATAGATATGCGTAGTACCTCTTGGCCCGATAGTTAGGCAATAGAACGAGTGTCCCTATGGCTTATCAGTGATTTTGCTTTCTATTATTGGGATTTATTATTTTAACTTCTTTCTCTGTCTTCTATCTTTTTGTTTTCCTTCATTGTTTCTCCTTTTATTTTGCAAAACACTATTGAAAGAAACTGGAGAGGGGAAAACTTCCTTTTTTGGTCGTATCTCCTGCTGCAAAGCTGTTTCGCGCTTGCGCATTTCATTTCTTTTCGGATGCACCTGGCTTCTGTGCAAGGTTGCTTTGAATTTAAACCTGTTTTTCAATTCAAAAAACAAATTAGTAGTTTTTGAAACGGTGGTTGTTTTGTGGCCTTGATCCTATGATTTGCTTGGTCCCGCCCCATTTCCGTGAGAAAAACTTTGCTGCTTATCGACTTTAGAGAGTGGAATTCTCGTTCAAAACCGACTGGGCTCAGCCTCAGGGACTGCGGTGTAGGCTCTGTCCTTCTTCACTTTATTCTGCGTTTGCCTTTGATTTTCTTTTGCTCTTCCAATATTATTTCACTTTGGAAGCATCATCACTGATGGTCATCGAGATTGGCTGACGCAACTCGCTGAGGCTGAGTTATTTTCTTTGCCTATTGACAGGGCGGAGCCCTGTGGAAACCGGTCCTGCCACCTTTTCATTATGGAATTCAGAGTTAAACGAAAGGATTCAAAGAGAAGTAGCAGAAGGGCAAATCATCTGAGTTTAAAGAGAAAAGCATCCTTTCGGGGGAAAAAGAAGGAACTTATCTGGGGTTGTGTTATGCTGGTTCAGAGGAACATGACATGCTTCTTGACTGGATTTGCCCGACCTACCACAAAACTTGTCAAACTTCGGGGAAAACCCATTTTGATATACATTTCAAAAAACCAGGGAAACCTTTCCCAGACTCCTTTTGTTGGCGATTGTCTTCTTTTCGATCGACAGCGCCCTTTGCGTGGTTTTCGCTAATCGACCTCTCTCATTCTCTTCTCACCAATCGCCCGATATGTGCTCTTGTGCGATTCACTAACGGGACTCTCTATTTTTCAGTTTCTCTTCTCCCGTCGCCTTTTGGTTGCCCGAAGGTTTTCCACCGAAGGACTCTCTCATTTTATTTCTCTCATTTGGACTGTGACAGGCTTTCCAACAATATTTCTTTTCAATCCCACGGCCTTTGCCAATTTGATCAGGAAGGATTATGGGACAAGATTTGGGTAAGAATCTGGATTGAGGTACAACTTTGGAACCATTTCGTAGGATTTACGCCTAAACCATTATATCATCTGGCCCCAGCTTTCATTCTCGGGGGAAATGGCATTTTTGTTTGTCGTGTGACTGAACCTCAGAGAGGGCTCTACGTACCTTTTCAGTGATCAAGTCAATCGTAGTTCAGCAAATAATTTTATGTTTTGTTTTTGCTTTTTTTGTCTTTTTTTTCATTATTTTTTTTCTATTTCTCTTTGTTTTTGATATTTCTTTTCTTTTCTACTCTTTTTTTTGATTCATATTTTCTTTTCTTTTCTCTTTTTTTTTATCATATTTTCTTTTCTTTTCTCTTTTTTTCTTGAAAATACTCTGGGTTCCAAAGGATAAGCAAAAGAAAGGGTAACGGCTCAAAAGGCGTACAGAAGGATTGACAGTGTATTGATTAGTGGAGAAGAAAGCTTTCAGAACTTCTCATTTGCACCAAAACGTCACAGCATGAGGAATAAAACCGTAGGTACCTTTTTACCGCTTCTCATTGACTCTGCTGTCTTCGGATCATTTCCTTCGATGTCTCCCTAGAACAGGTTCCTTGGCAAATATTTCCGTGATATGTAGGACTTTCCAATGGGGCAAACTTCCCTTTTGTTCCTGATGTATGGGAGAAGAAGGCCTGTAATACCTACCTGTCCTACTTATCAAAATTCCTGGGAGTACTCTCTTATTATACGACGCGGGAATTTTTCTTGGCGTTACAACTGCCTCGTGTACAAACTGCTGCCATCCGTTTTTCATCCAAATTAATGGACAAACTGCTCAAGTCGGTTCTTAGTGCCATTCTGTCCTCAATCTCTTCTTCAAACGATTAATTCCGGATGAAAGGAATTTCCACTTGTCGCAGGTATGACTGCTTTTCCGCAGTCAACCATATACAACTTAACATACGGTTGTGTATGTACCGATTAATTGCCGTACTGCTGGTTACGATATCGATAAGTGCAAATGGCAACTTTTTCGCCATTGTTTCGGGAGCTCTGAATTTCACTATTTCTAAAACTTTTCTTGATTCGTTCTTTGTTTGCTGTCCTAACAGCACGTGGCTTTTTGGCCGATAAAGGAGTTGTTAGTTTCTATGCGTCTATTCTTGAATGTTAGCATACCTCCTCCATAATCGACTGTTCAGGTTAGTCTGCATTGTCTCTGGGTAATGATAGTGCAGAATGCCTAAAGCGGCAATGAATGGAGTGCACAAAGGTCCACACATGCTGTTCTTGTGACTGACTTGGAGAGTGTACGGCCTTTCAACCCATTTTGTGAAACTAGGTCAATTGCATGCAGTATGTAACCTTTGCCTCATCCGAACGCTATTCGGCTCAAATCGGATCCAATTGAATCCATGTGCCCCAAGCACAAGGAACTGCCAAGGTTGCTGAACGGATCTGTGGGAGCTTGTCTCGAGGTTGCCTGAGATCATAAATCACCGTGTGCACTAACATGGTATTGGTATATCTGAAGTTATTGTTATATTATTTATTTCGATTCGAAACAAACTTGAAACAACCTTTGCTCCATGTTTCGCAGTTAGATACCTCTGCCTCGGCAAAATTTTTCTTTTGCCAAGCATAACCATTCATAATGAGGTCCACACACTCCCGCTGCAACTTCATGCATAATCTTTCCAGCTTCCTCGTCGTCAGACATCTTAGCAAGTTGAAGGTCGGGGTTTTTTATATAAACATCAACATCTCAAAAAAAACCACTCGCATCGTCGGTGCTGATGTTTCCTTTTCTGATCCCCGGTGGCTTCTGCTCGGTGTTTTATCTCCTGTGTTTTCAGAAATCTTCTTGATACATTGATACCTAGGGGTTGACCACTAGTTCCATTTTCCACCGCATTACATTACCTCGTTGTTTTCTCGTTTGATTTTGAATCTTCTAGAGATCAATTATGGCGCGTTACCTCTGTATATATGCAGCATTGAGCAATAGATGGCAAGTTGCATCGGCCCAGTTCATTTCATGACATCAGGGAATATACTGGAACCTCTATCTGACTTGAGGTTTGGGTGAGATCTTCCACATGGCTTCGGATAAGGAAGTGGCTTGATATCTCGATTTCCCACTCTCCTGTGGGCTTAGTCGGATAATCAATCATAAGTTCCCCATGATTCAATAAATCTCAACTCTTGGTCTAAGTTGCCATGTTATTCTCCATGATGCAGGCTTCATACTCAGGCTGTTGTGGTTCTTGTTGTGCGAAATAAACGAGGGAGCCTGGGCTGTAAGGCTGGGGTATAGTGTTGACCATGGTGATATCCAAGATGCCCAATGTAACTTTATGCCTCTCGGCGTTTACTGCTCCAATCAAAGAACATTCTTTTCAAGGGACACAGTTGTCTTCGGGAGGATGTTCCAATGGAGTTTACTTTCCTGTTCTGGGAAATAATGCTTAACGGTTTGAATATTCCCTCATCGACCGGGTTTTCAAGGCCTATATGATCTGCCAATATGCCTGGGCTTGTCACTTGGCTGTTGTGCGGTGACATAGACTAATGTCAAATTCAGTACCAAGATTTTTGCCATTCGCCCAAACCTTCCAGTGGCATCGGGTTTCTGGAATATTATTTCAAAGGATTCCAACCTGGTTATCAAATAGGTAGTATGGGCTGAGGGTAATGCCTCAGCTTTTGGGCAATCCATGTCAGGAGGCGCAGCATTGTTCTTTCCAACAAAAGTATTTTTACTTGGCTCTGTACAGGGAAACTTCTTGCTTAGATAGTAAATGGCTGTTCTTTCCTTCATCGGTTAATTCATGCTTGTCCTGAGATCACAGCCAAAGGAATTCTCCCTAATACTGTCAGATATAAGAAAAGAGTCTCCCCTTGCTTCCGTGGGACCAATTACTGGTGAATTATCGACAGGATATTCTTGAGGTTTTATTCTCAAAGCCTTCGTGGAATTCAAACGTCCATTTGATAATGTCGCTCTTTCCTTTCAACAGCTGGAAATATTGGGGCTTCACACTATAGGGTGTATGGTTAGTGAGCAATTGAATCGACTTGATATTAGTTTCACCTTGCCTCTCAGTTAAGCCATTAATCTATTCCTTTGGTTCTTTTGTGTAGGTTTAATTTCCGATATGCTTTTTATCTTGTTTGGATCTTTACTCTCATAATTATTAACTCCTCTGTCTGACTATTGATACCCAGTAAGCTTTTCCTGATGAACTCCGATTTATGCCTTTGCTGGATTCAATTTTTTATATCTTACTTTGCGCTACCGTTCGAGAACTTTCTCAAATCTCTCGAACGTGGGGGGGTCAACTCTGAGTTCTGTGACTTGGACACTTAATCAATTCCATCTTACACCCTCTATTTCTGATGCATCATATCGTGAATTTTGGTGGTCATTGGCTTCTTCATTAAGTTGCCCCAGCATTCTTCAACCCAAATTACGGCATGACCCTGATGCGTTAAGGTTCCCCTGTGTAGTTGAAGGCTGTCTTTTCGGGCATCCTCTTCAATCCTCAAACACTTGTGATATCCTGCGTAGAATCTACCGAAGGATGATATCATTGCTTGGCAGCGAGTTATCAAAAGGATGTGGATGTAGGTAATCGGGAAGTTCTTTTGGGACTTGCCCTGTTAATCTCGGTGGTCACCACACCCCGGGGTATTCCCATCCTTCTTTGGGTACTGGGAAACCACATTTTTGTTCCAACCATGTGGTATATCGGACCCACTCGGATTTACCCCTCCCTTTAATGTTTTGTGACTTCTACTCTTTGTTTTCACTGATTTGCTCAGTTTTGAACTTTCTTTGCTTTTGCTTGCACTGGAGGCAAATCGTGTGGTGACTTGGCAATTGTTGCACCACTGGTTCCATACTACAGTCCTGGCATGTCATCATACGACCAAGCAACACATCTTTAAATTCAAACAGGAGCTGGATTTTTATTTGATTTCTCGATGTGTAAATCTGTGGGAATGCTTATT
Source organism: Nicotiana attenuata (assembly GCF_001879085.1). Classification (NCBI taxonomy): domain Eukaryota; kingdom Viridiplantae; phylum Streptophyta; class Magnoliopsida; order Solanales; family Solanaceae; genus Nicotiana; species Nicotiana attenuata. Next base: position 161,254 of record NW_017672808.1, read on the forward strand.
TTGGTTTCCCTTATTTCTTCTGCTGTTCCCAAATTAAACCGGTTCAGTATCATTTGAGTTTGGCTTAGGTTTGTCTCCTAATTTGTTTCCAATTCTATTATCTCCTTAAAAAGCCTTACATTCTCTATCATATTCCGTTTTTTGATTCATTATTTCACAAATTAGACAGCGTTGTTTGAGTCTGAGGGCGTGAAAGTCCGCAAGCAATTGTCATGTTATTTAAAAGTCGCTTTATTATAACTGAATAGAAAAAATAAAAAAAGGAAAAAAATAATCAAAATTGAAAAGTGAAAGAGATGGACAAGGAAACATTTGATTTCATTCTTGGAATTGGAAGATAAACAGGGTTTTACATTTCGGAAATTAAAAAGACATAATATTAAGAAAAAACCCGAGCTACACCCCTGGGATTTAGCTTGGAGATTCAGGAAAAAGGTGGGCAAGTGGCTAGTCTTTTTTACCGCGGATTCACCGCCTAATCAAGAATGCGTAGCCTTCAGTTCTGGAGTTGGCATCGGTCCCATTGTAAAAGCTTCAGCGGTGCTAGTCCCCCTCTCCTGCTGGTACCATATGTGGTTTCTATTTTAGGTTGATAGATTTTGTCTCAGGGCCCACAGATATCTGATTTCTTTCCCCGTTGGGTAACAAACTCATCGTACCTCTTCTTTATTCATCTTGGGTTGACAAATCAGTATCATAGAGGTTGCAATTGTCGTGGGCAGGTCATCTTCTTTCTTTTTCTTTTCTCCGCCCAATCTCTCCATTCCTCATGGGTTTAGGTGAAATCCTTATCTCGGAAAGGGTCCTTTCTCTGTGTGGGGTAGGTTTATTGGCCTGATATTCCTTTGTAGGGCTTTTCCCAACCCTTTTCCTGGCGGGGAAAATCGTTGCTTTTTCATTCTCTTGGCCACATTTATCGAAGTATTAGACAAGGAATGGTTTGAGGAACAAGGATTTCCGTTCCTCATGTTTTGGCTGCGCCAACACCGATCTTCGAAGCTTTAGTGATTAAGACAATTATGTTCAACTTCCTTTCCCTCGCCTTCCAAAACATGGATAGGATGGATCACGGGGAGGAAAAAATAGATTTGTTCGTCTTCCCCTGGACGACGATTTTCCTGATTCCTCTATGTTCGAATTTTTTCACCATCTGAGTGGTGAGAGTTAAGGCTAGCGCTCCTGCAGCATTGGATCAGGGCCTTCCCCAATTGGGAATTGTAAGATGTGTCCATATCTAAACATGGAAGGTCACTTTTCAAAGGCCACTGGACCGTATTAGGTCCATATAATATCTCTAAGGGCTGATTTCCCGTGATAGTATCCTTTTGATACCATCGAAAGCTTTACACAAACGTTGTTTGGACGGATTTTCATTTTAGTCCCAATTTCATCCTTTTGCAAGTGGATAGAGGGAAGATTATCAACCCTGATCCTCCATCTACCATGACTTCTTTTGACATAAATACCCTTTCACATTTATAAGATATAGATGTAGGCTTGTTGTGAGCCGCGCTCCCTATACGGGAGGCAAGTTTTGCTGAAAGAGAGTTGTTGACGGCGAAGATCTTTTTCCACATCCTTTCGAGTTGTTCAACGGACTGTTGTCATATGCACGATATGCCTCGTTCAATTGAGTTTTCATCAGGTTTTCTGATGTTCAAGAGGGATTTTGACACCAACAGAGGAGTATAGGGACATCTTGTTCGGATGGTACCTTCCTTAATTGGTCCTTGACGATCTCATAAATCGTGGGCATTTCATTTTTTTGTAAAAGCTTCTGCCTCGTATCAGCACTCACTGCTTTTTGGGTGGGAAAGCGCCTCGAGCTCGGCACTGTTGTACCCTCCTTGTACGTTTGAATATTTCTCAACCAAGGGTTTTTGCCTGGAAGTTTCCCCCTTCTAATTTTCTTTTTCCTTCTGTATGTTAATCATTGATTGATGTATGTTCCACGGGCACTGAATACCGAGGTTTCCGTTCATTGGCTTTTTGGTTACTGCGGTTCGCAATAACCCCTGGGCTCATTTCGGCCGAGATGGCTACATTGTTCCCCCGGACACATTTAAGCTGCCCTTGGGTACATACATGGTGTTCGTCCCTTTTAACCTCAGCTTCCTCGGAACATGAGAACCAAGGGTTTCTTCTTGGCGTCCCTTGGGAAATTATATGAGTCGATTTCCGTTTTAGAGGCTTCCTCCTCTGCTTTGGTTTCAAGTTTCTTTTCAGGGCTCTGTTCGACAATTTCCATTCCTCTGGCTCCCCTTTTTCTTGCCCGGGGTTAACTTGGGTTTTCGTTTTCCGCATTCGCGAATGGTCAATATATGGGCTTTTCAAAGCCGGCAAACTCCTTGTCTTCACAAAATCTCATTGGCCAAATCACTGGCCTGTGTTATGAGCGGGAATGGTTATTGGTCACATTGGGGCTTCTTCATCCATTCACCAACTTATCTTTCCCTGTTCGATTAAAAATCTTATCCACCCGCTTTTCTTCAAGTGTCCAGCAGGTTATCCATTACCGTGTCTATTCTGCCCCTGGAATGATAAGCGCAATGAAAACCCCTGTTTGATAGGCTAACGATTCTGGTTCTGCCTATTTTGGGAATAGGTTTAGCAAATTTTCATTTTGGACCAGTTTCGGAACAAGATGGAGTAAGGTTCACCAATGTGGGTGTTGAAATTTGGGCCTCCTGGGGGTTCCCGAGGAACGAAGTTGTTTTTTGGTGGTCTGGGGATTTATTTGGTTGATGGAGGGAGGTTTGTTCTCTGGATATGGGAGGTGGATTTCGGTTGGCTTGTAATGCGGTTCGTCCGGAAGTGAAAGGGTTTGTGCATTCATGACCGCATAGGGTGTAGGAGCATACCATACTGGATTGTGAGTCGTAATAGTGGTGATTGGACTCTTTCGAGGATACCGGTCCAGAAACCGATAACTCCTTCCCCTGATGCTGCGCATTACGATTTCTTCTTCTTTTTGTTTTTGCCAACCCTCCAGACCCGCCTTGAATGGCTGTGGGAGTGGCCCTAGGCGTGTGACATGGCTCAGACATTCTACCTTTTTCAGGGCCATTTTCCACCATTTCCACCGTCTTGATTGCTTCTGCAAAAGTTTGCCATGCCGTAAATATATTTTGAAATAGTCCGCCTCCTGGGCCTAAAGAAACGGGTGACCATTTTCTACCTCGTCCATTTTGAGGCTTTACTCTTGAGCCTGGTTCGCAGCCACTTGATTGCATTCATTTCTCGAATAACTCTTGAGGGTTTCTTTTTTCATAATGCCAGAGAGTTCCGGTCTGTGTGCGATGTCAATATTGTATTGAAATTGCCTAACAAAGTCTCCTGGGCTAGATCGTCCCAAAATGTTGCCATCGGGAGGACGTCCTGTCCATAATACCATTCTGATGAATGTTCTACAAGCTTTCCCAAAAGTACAGCATTAACAAACTCTTCCTTTCCACCCAGCTCCACGCAGCTCGTTTGCATTACCTTTGAGTGAGCCAATGGGGGTCACCATGCCCGTTCGTACTTTTCAACCTTTGGTGTTTTTATATTCCCCATGGGAGGTGCACATGGGGGAACATGCATTAAAATCAGCTAATGAAACACTCTTTTTGCCCAACTAAACCCTGATTAAAAATTTTCCTTTTTTCAAACTCTGTTCCAGGCTTCTTCTTCTTTTTGCCATTCCTCCTGCTCTGTGGTCTTTGGAGTTTATCTTGGCCTTGGTGTGAGTTCATAGGAGGTGGTGGGAATAATTATGAGTAGGTTATGGCGGAGATCTATTGGGAAAAGCAGGGATTTGGAAAGGGTTAATATGCTGAATGGTCCACGACAAGGCCTGGCAAACGAGGGTTGAGTGTTGCAGGGACATCTGGCGAGCAGGAAAGATTATGGAGCTGCTCCTGTACTGGGAAACACATGGGGGCGAACCTTTCAGGAAGGCATTCGGATGGAAAGGAGCGACATGGCCGCTGTCCGAAAGGTTGTGAGGGGGTGACTGATGGGTTGATGATAGTAGTGCCAAACCCCCAGTTCTTTGGAAAACTTGAACACCCAGTGAATGTTGCTCGGAGGTTCTTTTCGTTGTTCCCAAGATCCCACATTTCCATAGTCTTAGGCGTAGGATCCGGTTTCTTCAGGCTGGTAGAGATCACGAGGCCGAACCCCCGAGGGATGGGGCTGTCTTCAGAAATGGGATAGCGTGCAGGTGTCATTTCGGCAGACATTTCTCCCACGTTTCCCTTGACATTGGTAATAGTAAGGATGTGATGCCAGTTTACCGCAACCAACCACCGTTTTTCTTAAAAGGCTGAGCGCTGGATTTGACAGTTCAAAACACATGGTAGTATTCTGAGACACGCAGAACAGACAGCTTAATCGCACATTTGAGTGTGATGCACCATACAGATAAAAGGAGATATCTACATGTTGCCTGGCTGCTGGCGTCAGTTCCGGCCTTCTTTTGTTCTATTTCTCTTCTTTTGGATACTCACTTCTTGTTTTTCGTATTTTCTTGGTCTTCTTTATTTTTTATTTTTCCTTCTTTGCTTGTCTTCTCATTCTTCATCTCTCTTTGCATCTTCTTTTTCTTTTCCTTTAATTTCTTGTATTTTCTTTAGGGTATTAGTGGTCGAATCCAAAGGGAGATGCCACGTATCATGGACCCGCTGGAATGCAGACCAAGCGTAAGTTTCTTGCAGAGTTAAGCGTAAAAAGTAAAAGCAAAACATTTTTGGGAATTTCAAATTTTGAATTTAATAACACAGTTGGTCCATAAAAGGACTCAAGCCGGATTATCAGACTCTATTTAAAAGAAGAACTACAAGGACTTCCCTATTCATCTTCAAATGAATACAGGACTCTCAAAGGAAAAATTATACTCAAACGACTGACTCCAATATAAAGAAAATACCAAGACTCTAAATGACTGACCGCCAATCAGAAAGAAAACAAAAGGCTTCATAAAGAACAAGTTCTTTGGACTTGATTAATATGGAATACATTTTAATAAGCTCCTGGCGGTGCCCGCGGGACATCGTTCGGTTCTCGCCGCGCTGGCCTATATGCAAGTTCCCTCTTGGAGTATGTCTAAATTCATTTCCATTATTTTGCTTACAACAGATCATTACTAGATGCAAATGTGAAAGTGGTCCGTGTCATGTTCTCACACATCTGCATTTCCGGGGTAATAGCTATGAGCAACGGTAAGATTCTTTTTCTCGGATTCTTCCCTTTTCTTTTGCTGCAATCGGCTATGCCTATCTGTTTGGCCCTATGCACTCTAGAGTTTGCTCGGCCTTCTGGTTCTGTTTCTTGGAGCGCTTGTGCAAGTTCTTTTTCTTAAATGTGCCAAGGTTTCGTTAGCAATGCTCTTCTACGACTCTGAAGTCCTTTCGGCCTGTTTTACTGCTCGTGTTTTCTGCATTTGGGCAGTGACCCTTTTCCTCTAATTTTGTGGACCTGTTGTCCATTATTTCTTTCTTTAATTATGCGCTTTACCTGTTGGGCCCGTTCTTCTGGCATTTTAAGCAAATTTGCTTTCCGGGCTCCGCTTAATTCTTTTTCTGCTGTTATCGAGGTTTCAAAACTATAATCAATTTCACTTTTGCTCAGATTTTGCTATGGCTTTGTATCTTTTGGCCACTTCTGACCGGGGTTATCCGCTCAGCTTCATCTTATTGAATTTTGGGCTCGCAGAACTTCTTCTCTTTGGTCAATCTTTTCTTTTCACCTTCGTCAGCTCGGCAATTTGTAAGGCTATTCTCATAACCGGAGGTCTTGTAACTGCTTTGTCCAATGCCCTATTTGCGAGCTCTGTACTCGTTTTTCTTTAAGCTAGCCATGCCACTGTTCTTGAGATGACCTCATAACAAATTCCTGGACGTGCGGTCTTTTGGCTGGCCTTCGTGCTCACATTTCTCTTCTGTTACCAAGGCAAGGTGATTCTGCTGGTGACACTTACCTTTGGCCCTAATCCTGTCGGCAAGTAATCCCTTTTCTTATAGTATTGGCATTCGTTCCAAATCTGTCACGGGACTACTGGTTCAGGGAATTGCACAAGACCAATTCGGACCTACTTGGGCGTAACTTTAAGGGTCCTTGATCTTTTAGGTACTTACCTTGGCACTTCCCATATTGCCTCAAACACCCATACGTCGTTAAGGCTGCGAATGCTCTGAGTCCCTGAATTAAGAGCAACAAATAGATGATGTAGTCTCTCGCTTGTGGCCCACTGAATTTTATGATTGGTTATTTGTAAACGATACTGTTAATGTTGCGTCATTCCGGTGATACACTAGCTTAAATGGAGTTGACACAAATGATATGCCGCGATTGAAGATGTTAGGCAGATTTTTATTGCCAAAGCATAATAGAGATAAGAAAAAGGGACAACTTTCAATACTTTTATGTAACATCTATTTTCATGTACTATCTCATGCTTGGTACTCAACATTTTTTTCTTTAGAATGAGCGTTCATTATATGATAACTATTGCTCGTCAAATCGGATAAT
>NW_017672809.1:0-50814 GCF_001879085.1 Nicotiana attenuata
CAGTCGTGTACCCAGCCACCAAGGCTGGGACAGTAAATTTCTTATTGTTTGTTGCAGTCAGGAGCCCACCTGGAGAACAAGGGAATACTTTTCAAGCGTCAGCAATCAGGAGCCCGCTTGGAGAATAGAAGCATATATCTCAAATTTCAGCGGTCAAGCATCATTCGGAGGAATGGCAAAACATTTCTGATCATAATGCAAGGCAACACCAAGGATTCCATCAGAAGAATACAAGTTCAAGGCAACACAAGAGCAAGTTTGAAGACATAGATAGGACCTCTTTATAGATCATAGCTTAGTCTAGCTTCTTTTATTTTTGACATGGTGTAATAAGGGGTTCAGTAAGCAGTAGCAGCAGCAACAACAATGAAACCACAGCTTCATGGTAGTCCCAGCTACCAGACCTTCCCGAACTACACTGACCTGATTCCTTTTTAGCCAAGGATATGTAGGCAACCTCAGAAGCAGGGTGCGGTCAAATCTTTCAAAAATCCTTCACAACGGAGTATTCAAACGGGCAAAAATCACTCGTATCCGCTCACTTTATCTTTGCACGAAAACTCTTCGTGTTTCCGAGCAAAGAGGGGCAGCTGTGAGCACGTGATTTTTGCCCTATATGAATTACTCTCATAAACTCAAAATAAAATAATTTCTTTTAGTATTTACAATTTTGTGGATTTTTGTGGCATTTTATGCATTTTTAGTTGTGCATCTTAATTAATGAAAAAAAAAAACACAAAAAAATATATTGCATTTCTGTGTGCATTTTTAATTTAACATAAATTCATAAAAAAAAATACAAAAATACGCATTGCATTCGCATTTAGGGTTAATTTTACATATTTTTAGATTAATTAATAATTAGGATTTTACAAAAATACAAAAATCACGAAATTGGTATTTTATTAATAGTGTTGATTGTTAATTAGAGCTTAATATGATTTGGTAGGTTAATTTAGTTTTTAGAATTAATTTAGGGTTTTTTTTTAAGTCTAATTTTAAAAAAAAAAAAGAAAAGAAAAAGAAAAGGAAAAAGAACTTTGGTAATTTGTCTTGAAAATGGAAATGAAATGAAGAGAAGAAGAAATTGGGCCAGTCTCGTTTAAATTGATCAGGTCCAGATCGCTTCCCTTTTTTTTTCAGTGCCCGGCCAGCCCAATCCGCACCCTAACCCAGTCCAGTCCCTCCCCTCACCCAAACCGCGTCGTTTCGTCTAAGATGATCAGGACCGTCGAGGTAAGGAGATCCAACGGCCATGAAGTGGTCTCAAACAGGTATAAACCTGTCCAAACGACCCTACCCCCCCTAGAACCCCCTACCCCCTCGTCTCTCTCATGCTCATCAGAGATCAGCCTTAACCCCGCTTTCCACCGCCGCCTGCCGCCCGCCGGAAATCGCCTGCGGCGGCAGCCGGCGGCCAATCGTCACCAAACTCGCACTACAGCCCCGCCTTCGCCTCCTCACCTCAAATCACCACCCAGCTTCCATCAAAACTTGTCCAAACACTTTGAATCTTGATTCGCAGCCACGAACCCTAGCGCCGCCCTCATTTCCTCCGGTGGCGGCGCCATCTCCAATCACTCTCAAATTGATACCACACAACCTCCATGCCCCCTCACACCTAATCCATTGCTATTTCCCTTCGAATATGCCCAGAACCCTTCGAATCATAGATCGAGGGCAGAAACCTAATTCCAAAAGTTGCAATTCGGGTCTGTTTCGAGGGTTTGAGGCTCACCTTGATATTATTCATGCGTTCTTGTTAAGAATGCATGATTAACGTCAAAGTTGGCCAAAAAATCCGATAGTTGAAGGTTCCAGGTTCCTTAGTTTTCAATAGGTATTTCCCTTTATCCTTTCCAGCTTTATTTTAACTTTTGTTTTATTTATTACTCTTCTGTCTCTTCTTGTTTCTTGACCTCTGTGTGATTTTGGGTTTTTCCCGGGTGGTGTTCTTAAGCTTGTTAAGATTAGGTTAATGCTATAATTGATTTTGTAATTAACTTAATTCAGTCTCATTAGTCTAATCGATTAGTTATTAATTCGTTTAGGATGTTAATCGGAGCAAAACCATTTTAGAGTTCATAAAAAACTGTTAATTAGGTGTCTGCTTGGAGATTGGGCTGCCTCTGATTCGTTTGATGAAAAGCAGCCCATTCGATTTGCTTGGGTTCAGCAGGTCATACTTTGGCCCATTGTTGGGTAGTGTCTTGTAGTAAACACAGGGGTATCAAGGGGTGTTTTGGTCATTGGTGGGTAAGGAATAATTTCTGTTGTGAGGGAAGCTTCTAGAGGATAAGGTTGAGTTCACATATGAAGAGATAAGAGAGATTCTAGATATTTTCTGAGGGGAGAAGGGGGGTATTTTATCAATTAGAGTTTTTTACTTGGGGGTGAATTGGATAAGAAGAAAATTAAAAAGGGACTAAATGGAAACACTAAAATCTGAAGGATGCCCTACTTTGCTTGCCTATAAAGGCATCCTAAACTTGCCTTTCAAGAAAGAGAGAGCTGAAAATAGAGAAAAATACTGACGGCTGAGAACTTTTAGAAAATACTGTTCCATTTGTTTTTGGTTTTTAAGGCTTTGAATTCCTGAAACACATTTTGGTTTACCTGGGGGAAAATGGACTGAACTTGGTATTTTTGGGGTCTTGTTGTTGGTTTGGCTCATTTTAATCCGTTGATAGTTTAGAATCTCTGGAAAAATTACTGAATTTGTACACCTGAGTAGAGAAGAAATGGTTTAAGTTGGTTTTGAAGTCAGTTTTCTGAAGATTTTCTGCTGTTCCATTGGTCTATCTTGTGCTGTTCATTATTCATTTGGTCAAACTCGAGCTAACTGCTGCTGCTCACTGCTGATTTCTTATTTGCTGTTGTTTCTTGCTTCCCAGGTATTTTTCTATCTACGAGCAACAATGTGAATGCTGATTATGTAATTCAAGTGGAAATTTTATGGAATACAGGATGTGTTTGCTTTGTTCTTCTTACAACTTATTTCCATGTAGTAGATCTGTAATAGTAAGTGTCAAATGAGTTGTTACTGGTGTACTGTGAAACTGGGCTTGCATCTGGAGTTAATCGCTTGGTTTCGACGCTAAATAGCAAGTTTGGAAGGTGTATGAGCAGGTTTTGTAGGTGTTTTGTTGTTGGTTGTTTATTATTGTTTGAATGATAGGTGAACAGCTTTGGTGGGTTTAAGACCCTAATTGTCTTCCTGAAATTTGCTAGAGACTTGGCTCATTATTTTGTTTCTTTCATTGTTTGAAAATTAAAGAACATGTGGGCGTATGTCTGTTTGCTCCGTCCTTTGTTGTGAAGATTAGACTAATTCCCTCTGTTTGTTAATTGTTGGATCTCACTAGTTTGGTTTAAACTGGTCAATTTTGCTCTACTATCTTAAGCTCATTCCTTAAGGCCAAACAAAAGAAGAGGAAATCAAATGATAGTTAAGATTTTGTTTCATAAGTTTAGTTCTGATCTGAATTCCCAAAAGATAAATTTGCTTCAGAATTACACATTAGGATATGTTGCCAGTTGGATATTTTGCTTTCTATTCCATAAAGTTTGTGTTGCATGAAATGTTGTGGTTTGAGTAAATATTTCTTGGTGAGCATTGCTGCTGGTATGTGGATTATGAAAATTGGGGCGTGATGTTGGGCCCGGTTGTTTAACGAGAGGCCCAAATATTACCAGCTCATTTGAATTGGTTCGTTTATCAAATTATAGACCGGTCAAGGATTTGATTTTGAGTCCTCATTTTCTAGCTTGCCTCCGAACTGGGCCTGTGTTGAAGCCCAATATCAGGCAGCTTCCTACAAAGCTGGGTTGATTTTTCTTTCTCCATGGGCTGGTTTCGAGCCCAATATACTAGAACACCCGATTCAATATCGGAATTGGTGACCTTAAAAATTGAATTATAGATTTGGGCCTAAATGAATATTAAAGATGAGGTTAATGTGGCAATACTGAAGTTAATTTGGACTTTCTCGTTAAGTGGCATGTTTGAACTAAGAGGTCCGTCTTTTGTTCAAATGTGGACTTGAACTTGAAGCCCAAACTCCTTGATAACTTTAAATAATAGCAACTGATAAAATTGATTAATTAGGATTCTTTAGAGACAAAATTAAGTAGAAAATTATAGCTTTCTCTAGGATGGCCCTTAAATAAAAATGAGACGAGCCTCGCCGCACAAAACATATAAATTGCGGGGCCCTCATTAAATGCTTATATGAAAATACTTAGAATTCGGGACGTGCCGTTTAGCGAATTTTCACGGCCTCCCGCAAAGACAATAACACGTTAGTCGCTTTAGGCACGCTTTCTGATAATGTTACTTTCCTAAATACGGGTGTGCATTTCATGCAATCCAAATCCAAATCCCAAACGTTGAATAAAAATGTGTCGAGGATACGGGTGCATTTCATGTGACGTGATCCAAAAACACATTTTCAAACGACGTTCACTTTCTTAAAAAAATTCAATTAAAAGCGGTTAAACAATTCTAAAATGCAATAGGATAACATGTATTAAAATCAAATTTTGCCAAATATAGCAGTTGAGCGACCGTGCTAGAACTACGGAACTCGGGAGTGCCTAACACCTTCTCCCGAGTTAACAGAATTCCTTACCCGGATTTCTTGTTCGCGACTATTAATACAGAGTCAAACCCTTTCCTCAATTCGGTATTCAAACCGGTGACTTGGGACACCATAAATCTCCCAAGTGGCAACTCTGAACTTTTTAATAAACGTATCCCGTTTTGATTGTCCTTTAATTGGAAAAACTCCTTTTATTATACCCTTCACGGGGTGTAGTAGGTAAAAAGGAGGTGTGACAATCCCTACTTCACAAGATCATAGGGAAGCGTTGAAATGTCATCTGAGGGTCATCTATCAACAGTTCCTATCCCCGAGGATAGCCCGATCTCGGCCATCCCAACTTCAGAGTCGGCCGTTGCTGAGGAAAACAGGGTTCTACGTCTCCGCATGTTGGATATGTGGGACGCATGGTCCAATTGTAGGGAGCCGCCGAGTACGATACCTGGTTTCCTTAAGCTGCTTCCCAGGGCAAGTGTGACTTCCAACGTCCCAATAAGTTACCCGAATACCCCACTTGGATATCCTACCATTTCAGCCCACTTTGCTGGAACACTTTCTGAGGTTCGCCCCCAGGTGTTAATTTCAGGTGCAGCCTCCAACATATTCACTGTGCCACCTTCTTCGGCTACGGCGCAACCCACTTTACCCAGGCCGAGCTTTGATCCATCTTCTTTCACCTTCCAAGTACCATCTTTTCCACCAGAACCTACCCAGTTCACCAGCAATTCTTACCTTCAACAACCTCGGTACGAGTTTACTATCGGACATGAGAAAACCACAAAGAACCCCGAGCAAGAGGAGATTACCTGAAAATGAGGAGCATGGAAAATACTTAAAAATACACAGGGTTTGAGCGGACAAAAAAGCGTATCCTACACTAATCTGTGCATGTTCCCACATGTGCATTTACGACTGGGTTTCAAGACCCCGAAGTTTGAAAAGTATGACGGGCACGGGGATCCCATAGCGCATCTCAAAAGGTACTGCAATCAATTGCGAGGGGCCGGCGAAAAAGAGGAGCTTCTCATGGCCTATTTTGGAGAGAGTCTAGTGGGCATTGCTTCTGAGTGGTACATGGATCAGGATATATCTCATTGGCATATTTGGGATAATCTGGCTCGGGACTTTGTCAGGCAGTTTCAGTATAACATAGAGATAGCTCCCGATAGGAATTCTCTATCAAACCTCAAGAAGAAGTCCTCGGAAAGTTTTCGAGAATATGCTGTTAAATGGCGCGAACAAGCGGCCAGGGTCAAGCCTCCAATGGATGAAACGGAAATGATTAGTGTTTTTCTTCAAGCCCAAGAGGCTGACTACTTTCATAATATGATGTCTGCGATGGGGAAGCCGTTTGCTAAGGCCATCAAGATTGGTGAGATGGTCGAGAATGGTCTGAAAACAGGGCGCATATTGAGCCAATCTTCCATAAGAGCTACATCCCAAGCAATTCAAGGCGGGTCCGGAGGTGTAGTGAACAGAAATAAAAAGGAAGAAGTGGCAATGGCGACTTCAGGTCCGAGAAACCCTCGTCCACCCAGACCTTACTTCCCTGCAAGAACCCCACAACATTATTATCGTCATCAGGATGTGGCCTATGCTATGGCCCCTCAGCCGTACGCAGTAATGAACACCCAGCCATACGCTAGGCCACAACACAGTTCAACCAAAACCGAGCTCCATTTCCTAGAAATCAACCTCCTCGCCAAGCCCAGTATAATGCCCAACCTCCACAAAATAACTTCCCCTACAATGCCCGTGGCCGGGAGCCACCCAGGATAGCAAACTTCAAGCCTATTGGTGAGTCATATTCTAGCCTTTTCCCTAAACTTGTCCAAATGGGTTTGTTGCAACCCGTACCCCAAACCAGGCAGAATCTAGAGTTGCCTTCTTACCGACCCGGTACTCGATGTGCCATTCATTCTAAGGCAGAAGGACATGACACTAAAGACAGATGGACTCTAAAAAGGGCTGTTGAAATCCTCATAGAGCAAAAACGGATAGTGCTGAAGGATGAGGAAGTTCCTAATGTGACTAATAACCCATAACCGGCTCACAACAATGGACCGGTCATTGGAATGATTTGCGAAGATAAGGAGTTTGATCCTACTTTGAAAGCCATCATTGCAATCACTGATGTCGAGAAAAAGCCAAAGGCTGTTGCAAAACAAGACAGAGGGGAGAAGAAGAGTAAACCAACCCCTCAAAATGCAGAAAAGGCATTGGAAACCAAAACTGGGGCAGTACCCCCAAAAGATGCCATTCTTTATCTCCCACGGGGTCACATAAAAGAGCAAAAGACATTGAGCCCTCCAAGAAGGATTGAGATGAACAAGGGACCCAAGATGTACGTGCCTAAGGGGACCTATATGGTACGGGGTCCAGTAATTTCACCAAGGCTAAATGAGCCCGTGGTTATTGGCCGCGCACCGTAGAGGCCCATGACGGACCCTACTGCCTTTCCATGGAACTACAACAAGGCAGTAGTAACTTACAAGGGAAAAAAGGTCTTAGGAGAAGCGAATGAAACTAAACCAGCTGAGACATACCTTAACTTGGAGGAATTGAATAAAGCCAAGAAGAAGCGCTTCCCAATCAAGAAGCCTGTCAGTGCCGAAGAAGCCGAAGAATTCTTCCGCAAAATGAAAGCTGCGGACTACGAGGTAATAGACCAACTTCGAGAGTCTCCTTCACAGGTTTCACTTCTGTCCCTATTGGTAAGCTCAGCCGAGCATCTGAAAGTGTTGATAAAAGCCCTCAATGAGGCTTATGTCCCGATTGAAACCACTGTTGAACAACTGGAGAGGATGGCGGAAAGATTCTTCGCGGTCAGTCAGATCTCTTTCAGCAAGAATGACCCCGGAAGGGGCCGCCATAACAAAGCCCTTCATCTGACAGTTAAATGCGAGGGGTATTATGTGAAAAGAGTCATGCTGGATGGTGGGTCCGGAGTTGATATTTGCCCTCACTCAACTTTACAAAGAATGGAGATCGGGACTGAGAGAATCAAGCCTAACAATATCTGTGTGCGTGCCTTTGATGGCATCAAAAGAGACACCATAGGCGAGATCGATTTGATTTTGACTATTGGTCTTGTGGATTTCGAGGTGACAGTTCAGGTCCTAGACATGGATACTTCTTATAATTTCCTCTTGGGAAGACCTTGGATTCACGCGGCAGGAGCCATACCTTCCACTCTCCACCAGATGGTGAAATTTGAGTATGAAGATCAGGAGATTGTAGTCCACGGGGAGGACGAGCAGTCAATTTATCGGGACCCGTCAGTCCCATATCTCGAAGCTAGGGAAGGTAGTGAACATATAGTTTATCAAGCTTTCAAGGTTGTGGTCGCGGACCAATGTGAAAAAGGAAGCCCTTGTCCTCAACCCTTTCTTTCAAATGCGTCAATTATGGTTGCCAAGGAAATGATTAGGCATGCATATAAACCCGGGAAGGGGCTCGGGACATCATTGCAAGGAATCACAGAACCTATTACTTTGGCGGCTAGCGAGAAGTTCTTTGGTGTAGTCTTTCAGGCCAAGCCAGCTGATGAAACATGGCCAAATGAGCGGAAGACCAATGGTTGGGTCTTGCCTCAGCCAATCCCGCATTTGTTTGAAACATTCGTCAAGCCCAAGTACACAGAAGAGGATGATGAGGCCTTCACAACCGAGGAGATTGAAGAAATATGTGGAGCTATGAGGCAGATGCTATATGAAACCCACATGGTTTAGCCGGGAGAAGGCTCGAGCACCGCTGAGGTGCTGTATATGGGGCCGAACGCCAAGTTGCAAAACTGGAAGGCTACTCCATTCCCAGTCAGGCGGGAATCCCGGTAGTCCAGTCTTGCCACCTTTTCTACATCACGAGTTATTCCAGGGTGTGACTCGGATGTTTCCTTTAGTTTACTGTCTTTAAATTCCAATGTAAACCCTGTTATCTTCAAAATTCAATGAAATGAAATCGATATTTCATCGTTCATCTCTCTCTTTATTCTTTCTGATTTTTGTTACTTTTTCTTATTTCTTCTTTCAGTTCTAATAATGCGGCTTTAAATAACATGAGAACTTGCGAACTTCATGCCCAGATCCAAACACGCTGTCTAATTGTGAAATAATGAATCAAAAACTGAAATACGATGAAGAAGAGGCTTTTAGGGAAATAAATCGAGAATTGGAACAATTTGAGAATAAGCCTAAGCCAAATCTAAATGAAACCGAGCCAGTAAATTTGGGTAGTTCAGAAGAGGTCCAAGAAACCATGATAAGCATTCACACAAATGGAAGAACTAAGGATGCACTGATCCAACTTTTGTTTGAATTCAAAGATGTGTTTGCTTGGTCCTACGATGATATGTCGGGATTAAGTGTTGACCTAGTGGTGCACAAATTGCCAACTTACCCCGATTGTCCCCCTGTCCAGCAAAAATAGAGGAAATTCAAAACTGATATTAGTGACAAGATCGAAGAAGAGGTCACTAAACAATTGAAAGCAGGTGTGATCCGGGTGGTCCGATACACCACCTGGTTGGCTAATGTGGTCCCAATGCCAAAGAAAGACGGGAAAAACCGAGTGTGTGTTGACTATCGGGATCTGAACAAAGCAAGTCCCAAGGACAACTTTCCTCTGCCAAGCATTCACTTCCTGGTTGACAACTGTGCCAAACATGAGATACAGTCTTTTGTGGATTGTTATGCTGGATATCATCAGGTCTTGATGGATGAAGAAGATGCGGAAAAGACAGCCTTCACCACACCCTGGGGTACCTATTGTTACAGAGTCATGCCTTTTGGTTTGAAGAACGCCGGGGCAACGTACAAGAGAGCTATGACTACCATCTTTCATGACATGATACACTAAGAGATCGAGGTATATGTGGACGATATGATCACTAAGTCCAAAACACAAGATGAACATGTTCGAGACCTGAGGAAGTTCTTTGAGCATCTGCGCAAGTATGATTTGAAGCTAAACCTGGCTAAATGTGCATTTGGAGTCCCGTCTGGGAAGCTTTTGGGATTCATAGTCAGTCGGAGGGGCATTGAGCTAGATCCAACGAAGATAACGTCTATTCGGGATTTACCTCCTCCAAGAACCAAGAAAGAAGTTATGAGCTTGTTGGGAAGGTTGAATTACATTAGTCGGTTCATTGCTCAGTTGACTTCCACATGTGAGCCCATATTTAAGCTGTTGAAGAAAGATGCAACGATCAAGTGGACAGATGAGTGTCAAGAAGCTTTTGACAAAATCAAAGAATATCTTTCGTATCCGCCAGTCTTGGTCCCACCCGAACCTAGGAGCCTTTGTTTTTGTACCTGACAGACTTGGAGAACTCTTTTGGCTGTGTCCTCGGGCAACATGATGTGACCGGGACTTGCTGCGCCCTAACTTGGGTCGCTCAGAAGCTTAGGCATTATTTGTTAGCCTACACCACCTACCTCATCACCAGGTTGGATCCTTTAAAGTACATATTCCAGAAGCCAATGCCCATGGGGAGGTTGGCAAAATGGCAAATCCTGCTCACTGAGTTTGACATAGTTTATGTCACTCGTACGGAAATGAAAGCTCAAGCTCTAGCAGATCACCTGGCTAAAAACCCTGTTGTTGATGAATATCAGCCTTTGAGTACCTACTTTCCGGATGAGGAAGTAAGCTCTGTTGATGTAATTTCGAAAGACGCCAATGCCTGGAAAATGTTCTTTGATGGAGCGGTGAACGCAAAAGGTGTCGGGATTGGGGCAATTTTGATCTCACCCACTGGTCAGCACTATCCGGCCACAGCTCGGCTTCGATTTTTCTGCACAAACAACACTACCGAGTATGAAGCCTGCATTATGGGCATGAATATGGCAATTGTTCAAGATGTGAGAGAATTGGTAATTATGGGAGATTCGGATCTAATCATACGACACGCTCAGGGAGAATAGGAAACTCGGGATGTCAAGCTTATACCATACAGGCAACATGTGGAAGATCTTAGCAAACGGTTCAAATCCGTTGAGTTCAGGTACGTCCCTCGATTTCACAATGAGTTAGCGGATACACTCGCTACCTTGGGCTCAATGTTTTCGTATCCAGGCAATCTCCACATTGACCCGCTGGAAATTCAAATCCGAGAAAGGCATGGATATTGCAACACAGTTGAGGTGGAGCCAAATGTACAACCGTGGTCCCATGGTATCAAGATGTTTCTGAAAACAAAGGAATATCCGGAACAAGCCAATGGAGATCAAAAGAGAACCATTAGAAGGCTTACCGGAGGTTTCTTCTTGAGCGCAGAAGTTTTGTACAAAGAACTCAAAATTTGAACCTTTTGCGATGTGTGGATGCCCAAGAGGCCGGAAGAATCTTGAATGAAGTACACGCAGGAGTATGTGGGCCGCATATGAATGGACACGTCCTTGCAAAGAAAATCCTTCAAACAGGGAATTACTGGATCACCATGGAAAAGGACTGTTTCGGCTTCGTCCGAATGTGTCATTAGTGTTAGGTACACGGTGACCTGATTCATGCACCTCCTATAGAACTGCATCCTATGGCGGCGCCATGGCCGTTCGTTGCTTGGGGAATGGATGTCATTGGGCCGATTGAGCCAAAAGCTTCAAATAGGCACAGATTCATACTAGTTGCTATCGACTACTTCACAAAATGGGTTGAAGCAATCACTCTCAAAGCTTTCACAAAGAAAGCTGTGGTAGACTTCGTGCACTCCATCCTCATTTGCCGTTTTGGTATTCCTACAACTATCATTACGGACAATGCTGCAAACTTGAATAGTCATGTGATGAGGGAGATATGCGAACAATTTAAGATCACGCATCGCAACTCTACCCTTTATTGGCCCAAAGCTAATGGTGCCGTTGAAGCAGCAAACAAAAACATCAAGAAGATTCTGAGAAAGATGATCCAAAGTTCCAGGCAATGGCATGAAAAGTTACCATTTGCATTATTGAGGTATCACACTACTGTGCGCACATCTGTCGGAGCAACCCCATACTTATTGGTTTACGCCACTGAAGCCGTAATACCCGTAGAAGTTGAAATCCCGTCTCTTCGGATCATTATTGAAACTGAAATTGAGGACAGTGAGTGGGTCAAAACCCGTCTGGAACAGCTAACACTGATAGATGAAAAGCGAATGGCCGCAGTCTACCACAGGCAGTTGTATCAACAAAGAATAGCCCGTGCCTACAACAAGAAAGTGCGGCCTAGGAACTTCGAAGTAGGGCAACTCATTTTGAGGCGTATTCTCCCTCACTGCTAGGAAGCAAAAGGAAAGTTCGCTCCTAACTAGAAGGGCCCATACATTATCAGGAAATTGTTGCCGAAAGGGGCGTTGTACCTGGGTGACATTGAAGGAAATGACCCTGAAACAACTGTCAATGCAGATGCGGTCAAAAGGTACTACGTTCAACTCTTTTGTGGTAACAACTCTACCCGATTGGGATGACGAAGGCTTTCATTCTCGCTACCCAAAACACTCCAACCCTTTCCTAACCCTTTGAGCCGGTTACCTTTCTTTGATTACCCTCTTTGGAACCTGAAAACATTTGCAAAAAAAAAAATCAATCAAAACAAAAGAAAAAGAAAAACAACAAAAACAAAGTTTCCCTGAACTACGTTCGACTTGATTCCGAAAGGATACATAGGTAGCCTCTCTCTGGGGTTCAGTCACACCAAAACAAAAATCCAATTTCCCCTCAAAAGTGAAACTGGGGCAGATGTTATAATGGTTCGGCGATGATCCCGCCTGAATGGTTCCAAAGTTGTAATTCGATCCAAATTCTTTTTACCCAAACCTTGTTAAAGTCCTTCCGATCAATCGTTAAAAGATGTTCAAAATCGAAAAACGCAGTTGTTTGGATATGATGCAATCAAGACAAGAGAAATAAAATGAGAGAGCCTTATTGGTGAAAACCCACGGGCACCGTAAGGCGATGGTAAGCAGAGAAATTAAAAAATGAGAGAGTATTGTTAGTGAAAACTTGCAAGATCACTATAAGGCGACAGAGAGAAGAGAAATGAGAGAGGTCAACTGGCAAAAACCCGCAAAGGGCGCCGTTGACCGAAAAGAAGGAATCCCTTACAACTATTGGCACTGAAAGAGTCCCGGCAACGGTTCCCGGTTTTGGAACACGATTCATCATGGGTTTATGAGAAGATAGATAGTTGCGCAGATCGGGTATCCAGTCCAAGGAGCATGTCATGTCTATTGAAGTCTGCGTGCATTCCAGATAAGTCCTTCTGTCCTTCCCGAAAGGGACACTTCTCTTTTAAATTCATTTTCCCCCTCCTTTGTTTACTTTTCTTTGAATCCCTTTCGGTTTAATTCTTTTCCGAAACTAATACAAAGAAGAGGTGGCAAGATTGGTTTTACAGGGTTCTGTTTAACAAAATCCAAATCCAAAGAAAAGAACCCAGCCTCAACGGGTGCATCAGGTCAATCCCGACTGGCCATGATGGCCGATGCTCCGAAGTCAAGAGTATTGAAAATGAAAGAAATATGAAGTCAAGTGCCCATAAAGGCAGAATAAGATGAAAAGGCCAAAGTCCTACACGGGTGAACCGTCATCTGAAATCTTGGAAAGTTGAGGTCCTCGGTTTCAGAAGAGAGATCGATCTCCAGAAAGCCAGCAAGCAATACAGGTTCTCATCAAAAGAGTTGGGTCGAGATCAAGTGATCAAAAACAATCAAGGCCACAAAACCAGCCACCGTTTCAAACTAAAAATTGTTCTTTGTTTGGAAACCTGAAACAGGTGTAATTCAAAGCAACCATGTAAGAAGCAGGTGCAGCCAAAAGAAACTGCGCAACCGCTAAAAATAGCTTTGCAGCAATGATCCATAAAGGGAAGTCCCCTCCAAACTCTTTCTTGCATTTACTCATTCCATGAAATAAAAAGAGAGAAAAAAATGAAAAAAGGAGATAAAAAGAAAAATTCAAAAAATGGTAGCTTAGGACCCCCAATCTCTATTTTTACGCTTTTCCAACATAGGGTCTCCACTTCCTAGTTGAGATTATTTTTAGACATAGGGTCTCCACTCCCTAGTCGCCTTTTGCCAACATAGGGTCTCCACTCCCTAGTTGAGATTATTTTAGATATAGGGTCTCCACTCCCTAGTCGCTTTTTGCCAACATAGGGTCTCCACTCCCTAGTTGAGTTTATTTTTAGACATAGGGTCTCCACTCCCTAGTCGCCTTTTGCCAACATAGGGTCTCCACTCCCTAGTTGAAATTATTTTAGACATAGGGTCTCCACACCCTAGTCGCTTTTTGTCAACATAGGGTCTCCACTCCCTAGTTGAGTTTATTTTTAGACATAGGGTCTCCACTCCCTAGTCGCCTTTTGCCAACATTTAGACATAGGGTCTCCACTCCCTAGTCGCCTTTTGCCAACATGGGGTCTCCACTCCCTAGTTGAGATTATTTTAGACATAGGGTCTCCACTCCCTAGTTGCTTTTTGCCAATATAGGGTCTCCACTCCCTAGTTGAGTTTATTTTTAGACATAGGGTCTCCACTCCCTAGTCTCCTTTTGTCAACATAGGGTCTCCATTGCCTAGTTGAGATTATATTAGAGATGGGGTCTCCACTCCCTAGTCGCCTTTTGCCAACATAGGGTCTCCACTCCCTAGTTGAGATTATTTTAGACATAGGGTCTCCACTCCCTAATTGAGTTTATTTTTAGACATAGGGTCTCCACTCCCTAGTTGAGTTTATTTTAGACATAGGGTCTCCACTCCCTAGTCGCCTTTTGCCAACATAGGGTCTCCACTCCCTAGTTGAGATTATTTTTAGACATAGGGTCTTCACTCCCTAGTCGCCTTTTGCCAACATAGGGTCTCCACTCCCTAGTTGAGTTTATTTTTAGACATAGGGTCTACACTCCCTAGTTGCCTTTTGCCAACATAGGGTCTTCACTCCCTAGTTGAGATTATTTTAGACATAGGGTCTCCACTCCCTAGTCGCCTTTTGCCAACATAGGGTCTCCACTCCCTAGTTGAGATTATTGTAGACATAGGGTTTCCACTCCTTAGTCGCTTTTTGCCAACATAAGGTCTCCACTCCCTGGTTGATTTTTAGTATAGATACAGGGTTCCACTCCCTAATCTCTTTTTTTTCTTTCCCTCCAAGGATACACTATCCTGATTTTATTGCTTTCAATAAAGAAATAACTTAGATTTTGATACAATAACTCACGAAATTTTCCTAGTGAAAGCTGGGGCAGAAAAATTTCGTTCGTTTGTTTGTTTTGGTGCCTAAACAGGTTTTCACCGTGAGGCACAAGGTTTGGGATGACCAAAAGAAGAAGTCTCAACCTATATAAAAGAAAACAAGAAACAAGAAAAAAAAAAGAGGTTGAACTCTAAGTGCAGCAGCGGAGAATAGATGCGGACTGCCTAAGATATGATTGAAGTCACAAGTTTTCCAAGTCCTGCCTTGATCCGAAAAGCTGAAGAAAAATGAATTGGCAGCTGCAGCTAACGAGCATCAAGATTCAGGTTAGAGTCAGCAAGGAGAACCAACCAAGACTCATGATCAAGATTAGAAGGTTTATGGATAGGAATCTTGTAACTCATAGCTGCTAGGATTATCTAGTTTTAGCTTTTTATTTTTCATTTTGGTGTAATAAGGAGCTCAGCAAGCAGAAACAGCTACAACAGCAGTGAAATCACAGTTTCCGGTAGTCCCAGCTACCAAAACTTCCAGAACTACACTGACCTGATTCCTTTATAGCCAAGGATATGTAGGTAACTTCTGAAGCAAGGTTCAGTCAGGCTTTTAAAAGATGCTTCTCATGGAGTTTCAAATGTTCAAAAATCGCTCGTAATTGCTCATTTTATCTTTGCCCGAAAACCCTTCATGTCTCCGAGAAAAGAGGGGCAGCTGTGAGCACGTGATTTTTGCCCTATATGAAACGCTCCTATGAAATCCAAGAAAATAGATGTTTTCCAATTATTTGCCGTTTGATAGGATTTTTGTAGTATTTTATTAATTGTTTGCATTTTTGTGCACGTTTAAGTTTTATTTAAATCATGAAAAGTATCAAAAAATGCCATGCATTGCATTTAGGATTTGTGCTTACATTTTAGGATTAATCACTAATTATTTTTTTCATAGAAATTTGAAAATCAAAAAAAAAAAACTAATTTTACATTTTTACCTTTTAATCTTTAGATTATTGATTTTCCTCTTTTAATTTAGAATTAAATGGTGTTTGTAATTTTTTTAATTAGTTAAATAGTTTATTTTGTAATTTAGGGTTTTTAATTAAAAGGGGGGAAAAGAAAAGAGAAAAGAAACAGTAAGGATTAAAGGATTTTCGGATTTGGGTTAATTAACCCAAAGACTCGTAATTCGACCCAAATCAGCCCAAAATGGTACCCAAAAACCAGGCTCAAAACCAATTGCACCCGGTCCAACCCCGTCTAACCCACAAATGACCCCGTTTCATCACCCGTTAATCCCAGCCGTTGGATTGCCTTGATCCAACGGCTCGCAACTCCCTACCCAAAATAAATATAACTGTCCTAACCCAGACCTACCCCCCCATCGGATCCCCTCATTCTCACCCAGTCTCTCTAACCAAAAGAAACCCTAGCCGCCTTTGCTTTCCATCGCCGCCTCCACCATGAACCACCACCGAAAATTGCCTCACGGCGGTTCCGGTGGTCCAATCGCCCCCAAAATGACACCATGAACTCCCCTTCACATCCCCATTCTAAATCTCCACTCCTTTTACTTCGAATCATTCCCAGCCTTTTCGAATCTTAAATCAAAAAAATCCAGTCAGAACCATAACCTTTCCAAATCGTCCCAAAGTTACACCCTATGATGCTTACCCTCATCTGAACCCCAAACCACCATTAGCCCCTTTTGAATAAGCCTTGAGTGCCTCAAATTTTAAATCTTGTGATTCTGAAGAACCCTAATTTTCCTTTTTCTTCTCTTCCTGATCTGTGTTTGGTAGAATGGACTTAAAACCTCCATTAGTCGATTGTTCTTGTTAAGAACAGTCGATTAATGGTAGTCAAAGTCCATTTCGGAGGAGTTTTGGACGAGTTCCCAGTTTGACCTAATTCTGGAATAAATTTAGGTAAATCTTCTTTTCTTTTGTTCATTTAAATTTTATCCTTGTTTGTCTTCTGCATGTTCATGTTCTGCTTGTTTAGACAACATGTTTGGATTTTTCCTCTTGTGACTGATAATTATTTTCTGACATCCGTTTTAATTAAAGCATGTTCAATTCGTTTAAGTTTAGGCTAATTTAGGTTTTGTTGAATTGTTGCTTTGTCTTGTTCATAGCTGCATTGTTTTAGGCTAATAGTTTTTCTTTTAGGATTTCTTCTCTTGACCACATGTTCATCTGATTTTTAGTTTTTGATTAATTGTTTAATTCGTAATTGTTTAAGTTTCTATGCCAGAATTGCATGAGTTAAGTTTAAGTAGGGTTTAATGAACTAATTACCTTGATTCTATTTTGATTAAATGTTCCCTTCTTCTAGCTTTAAGGTTAGATTTTGGTGTTTGAATGATTAGCCTGTTTGATTTGTATGCCTAATTAGTTTAGATTCTAGGGTTTGTTTATGTTTTCTGGTAAGTATAGTATAGTTGCTATGGTTGGCTCGGAAGAGAAATCTCTTAATAATAGTTAGGCTGATTCAAGTTTAAATTACTGTAGTTTCTTTTTTGATTTCCACTGTTCTATTAACATCTGCTACATCTTCTTGATTTGTTTCAAGTTGTTTGCCCTGATGTGTAGATCAATAGAAACTTTAGGGACCCATTTAAACTAAAAAAGTTTAGGTTAAGGCTGAAATAAGTAGTAACCTAAAGGGTAAAAAGGGGTTTTCAGTTGAGCAGAAAATCAGAAATTTCTAGAAAAGTGTACAACTGTCCTAGCTGTTATAATAATGTGCTGAAATGCAGGACAGCTGTACCAAGGGCTGTTAAAAAGGACTGTACTATTATTCCCTAGGATAAGTAATATGCCTAAAAGATACCCTCCCTTAGGCAGCCTATATATAGGTAGGTCCTCTCATTTTGACACAGACACACAGATTTTCATAGACATTTTCCATCAGCATTTTTACTGAAAAAAGCTCTGTTTTCTCTGAAAAGCTCATACTCTAACAGTTTTTTTTTTAAAAAAAACTCCAAAAAGAAAAATCTCTCATTCCTCACAAGTTTTGAAACATCGCTTGAAGATAGAAGGTTTTCTTGGTCCATTGGTTGGTTTCTCTATTTTCAACTGGTCACTTAGGGTGTCTGAAGTTTTTTTTTTTCTCTGGGTTTGCTGTGTTGTATTTACTGCTGCAGTGGTCTGCTCCCTTCTGCTGTTCCCTCTTGGTTTCTCAGATATTTGTTCTTCTATTTTCTTTGCTGAAGTCTCACTATTCCAGGTACTGCTTAGATCTCCTATGTAGCTTCCTTGTATACGAGTTATAAAAATGTCAAAATTTGCAAAGAGATGTGCAATGAATGACTGTTCTTTGGATATTGTTTGATTAGTCTTTGACTTTAGATAGTATAATGGCAAGTGTATTAACCTGAGCATTTGTGTGTTTTTTTATGATGTGGTCTTTTAGCATGTTGAAATCTGGATTTGCTTAAGCTTAAAATCTCTGTTGTTTTCTTTTACCTTAGCTCTTTCAGCTGTTATCCATGCTTTTCTTGCTTATAAGTTATTTTGTATAATGCTGGCCTGGTTTAAAGTAAGTAGGCCCTAACCTGTAGATTTGGCCATTGATGGGTTAAATCAGCACGTGTTAAGGCCTAAATTCAAATATGTATAGCTGAGAGTGTGCTAAAAATCTATGTGTATTGATTGTTGTTTGAATATGTGAATGGTTGTGAAATTTGTTAGCTAATTTGAGGCTTAGTACCTGCAGATTTGGTTGTTAATTGGCCAAATCAGTAGTTTCAAAAGCTGACATTTGGAGGTTGCTGTTTAAACACATGAAATGACTAAACTCTAATGGACAAACCATGTCCAAAAGAGCTCAGATTCTTCGGGATATCGGTTATTCAAAACTTGTAATAGATTAAGTTATTTAGCGCAGTATTTATGTATTAATAGGTCATTAATGTACTAATGTTTAAGTAGTTTTCACTGTTATGGATTGTAATAATTTAGTGTTTTAATTCTGTTTATTGATGTTTGGAGGATCGCATGAAGAGTGCACCTGGGCACTACTGTATTTTTTTTTTCTGTTCATAAAACACCACAGCTCAATGGGCTAAAATGGGAGCCCCAATCTGTAAAGGGTAAAAGGGGCTCGATCAAGCTTGGCCTGCGAAATGAGTCTGAACCTGAGCCATTGGGCCTGGGTCCTGAACCCAAGTTCAGACGTTTTTTCCTTTATCTACAAATCATGATTCAAGTATGTGTTTATTTTGTCTTGCAAATCATGTATTCAATTTTCAAATGGAATGGCAATTTTATTTCTAAAGCTTTGATTGTATTTTGATTAGGCAGAAAGCTGTTATTCAATCCTTGTTAGTTTTAAAGGTAGATAGGCCTAAATTAGAAAACATAGCCATTGGGCCCGCCTAATTTTGATCCCAATGTGGGCTGCCCATTTCAAATGTAGCAATAATGCACAGAATCTTTTGATTTATTGGGCCAAATCGCGTGCCCAGCTGCAACTTCAAATCTGACTTGTTTAAACGCTATTGCTGGCCCATTCCCTTTGTCCCAAAACAAATCAAAACCTTCAATAATCATTTGGCCTTTGTTAACCTTAAGCTAGTCTCAAATAGGAATATCCTAGGTGGCCTTAATTAATTAAGTTTCTTTTAAAACCATTTGGGGCGTGCCATGTTTAAAACCCATAACATATGGCCCTCATGAACTTAATTAAAATTTGTAAAATTGAGGTGTGCCATGTAAATAAAATCCCTAAGTCCATGGCCCTCATATAATTAATAACAACTCTTTTAAAATCGGGGTGTGCCATCAATTGAATTTCCATGGCCCTCGCAAACTTTGTTATTAATTGGGACATTCGTAGTTTGCTTTAGGCCCGATTTAGATTAGTATTGTGATTATGTATACGTTCGCGTAGCATAATTGCAAATTTAACTCTAAAAAAGACTCGAGGGATGCGTTCGCGCAACTTCAACCAAACTTTCTTAATAAATCAACAAAAGCATTATTAATCGTGGACACGTTCGCGTGACATGATTTTGACGCGCCAAAAGAAAAAGAGTATACGTACTCGTAACTCAATTCTTTAGTAATTCAAGTGATTTAAAAGCGGTAAAAAGATAAATGCAGATAGGTCTTAAAAATGAGTAGTTAAACAATTTAAGCTAAGTAATAATCACTTAGCGACCGTGCTAGAACCAAGGAACCCGGGAATGCCTAACACCTTCTCCCGGGTTAACAGAATTCCTTACCTAGAATTTTTGGTTTGCAGACTCTTTAAAAATAAAACTTCCTCGATTTGGGATTTAAAATAAACCGGTGACTTAGGAAACCATAATTTATTCCAAGTGGCGACTCTGATAAACTAAATAATCCCATTTCGAATAATGTCACTTTAATTGGAAAAACTCCCTTATATCCCCTCTCAGGTGTAGAAAAAGGAGGTGTGACACGTACAATCTCCCGGATATAGATCTCAGCTAACCTCTCTGAAGAATAGGAGACTACCACAATGATGAAATGTGTTGACTTGGTCAGCCTATCAACAATAACCCATAGTTGAACTTCCTCTAAGTCTGTGGGAGTCCAACAAGAAAGTCCATAGTGATACGCTCCCACTTCCACTCATGAATCTCAATCTTCTGGAACAAACCACCAGGTCTCTGATGCTCGTACTTTACCTGCTGACAATTCAAACACCGAGCTACATACGAAACAATATCCTTCTTCATCCTCCTCCACTAATAATGCTGCCGCAAGTCCTGATACATCTTAGCAGCGTCCGGATGAATAGAATACCGGGAACTATGGGCCTCCTCTAGAATCAACTCACGAAGTCCATCCACATTAGGCACACAAATACGACCCTGCATCCTCAAAACTCCATCATCTCCCACTGTAACCTGCTTGGCACCCCCGTGCTGTACCGTGTCCCTTTGGACAAGCAAATGAGGATCATCATACTACCGATCTCGGATACGCTCAAATAATGAAGAACGAGCGACGGTACAAGCTAGCACACGGCTGGGCTCAGAAACATCCAACCTCACGAACTGATTGGCTAAAGCCTGAACATCCAAAGCAAGCGGTCTCTCACCGACCGGAATATACGCAAGACTGCCATACTGGCTGACTTCCTACTCAAAGCAGTAGCCACTACATTCGCCTTTCCCGGATGATACAAGATGGTGATATCATAGTTTTTCAAAAGCTCCAACCACCTTCTCTGCCTCAAAGTCAGCTCCTTCTGCTTGAACAAATACTGCAAACTCTTATGATCCGTGAACACCTCACATGACACGCCATATAAGTAATGCCTCCAAATCTTCAGCGCGTGGACAATGGCTGCTAGCTATAAATCATGAACTGGATAATTCTTCTCGTGAATCTTCAACTGCCGCGAAGCATATGTTATAACCTTGCCATTATGCATCAACACCGCACCAAGTACAATACGAGATGCGTCACAATACACTATATAAGGGCACCCTTCTGGGTTAACCTGGTCATCGGGGCTGCTATAGATGAAAACACCTCCACAAACCGACGGTAATAACCCGCCAAACCCAAGAAACTCTGGATCTCTGTAGCTGATGTGGGTCGAGGCCAGTTCTTGACTGCCTCTATCTTCTTCGGATCCACTTGAATACCCTCTGTTGATACAACGTGGCCCAAGAATGCAACTGAAATCAACCAAAACTCGCACTTGGCATACAAGTGACTGTCTCTCATTGTTTGAAGAACGACTTGATGATGCTGCTCGTGCTCCTCCCGGGTGCGGGAATAGATCAAAATATCATGAATGAAGACAATCATGAAGGAATCCAAATAAGACCTGAACACTCGGTTCATCAGATCCATGAATGCTGCTGGGGCATTTGTCAACCCAAACGACATCACTAAAAACTCATAATGCCCGTACCGAGTGCGAAAAGTTGTCTTAGGGACATCGGATGCTCTAATCCTCAACTGATGGTAGCCAGAGCTCAAATCAATCTTCGAAAACACTTTGGCACCCTGAAGCTGGTCAAACAAATCATCAATCCTCGGCAATGGATACTTGTTCTTGATGGTGACCTTGTTCAACTGCCTATAATCAATACACATTCTCATCGATCCATCCTTCTTCGTAACAAACAATACTGACGCACCCCAGGGCGAGACACTAGGTCTAATGAAGCCCTTATCAAGCAAGTCCTGCAACTGCTCCTTCAACTCCTTCAACTCTGGCGGGTCCATACGATATGGCGGAATAGAAATGGGCTGAGTGCCCGGAGCCAAATCAATATTAAAGTCGATATCCCTGTAGGGTGGCATCCCTGGCAGGTCTGAAGGAAATACCTCTGGGAACTCACGAACAACGCGCACAGAATCCATAGAAGGAACCTTGGCGCTAGAATCGCGAACATACACCAAATAAGCCAAACATCCCTTATCAATCATACACCGAGCCTTCATATATGAGATAACCCTGCTGGTAGAATGACCAGGAGTCCCTCTCCACTCCAAACGAGGCAACCCCGGCAATGCTAAGGTCACGGTCTTGGCGTGACGGTCCAATACAGCATAATAAGGGGATAACTAGTCCATCCCCAATATGACGTCAAAATCAACCATATCCAGAAATAAGAGATCTACACGGGTCTCAAGACCCCCAATAATAACCACACACGAGCGATAGACTCGATCTACAACAATAGAATCACCCACCGGTGTAGACACATATACAGGTGCACTCTAAGAATCACGAGGCACAACCAGATAAGGGGCAAAATAAGATGACACATAGGAATATGTAGACCCCGGATCAAATAGAATTGAAACATCTCTACTGCATACTGAAACCGTACCAGTGATTACTGCATCGGAGGCCTCAGCCTCAGGCCTGGCTGGGATGGCATAACATCGGGGCTGGGCCCCACCACTCTGAACTACTTCTCGAGGACGGCCTCCACCTCTAGCTGCCTGACCTCCACCTCTAACGGCCTGACCTCTACCTCTAACGGCCTGACCTCCACCTCTAACACCTCGAACCCTACCTCTAGCTTGCTGAGCAGGAGGTGGAACACTCGGTGCCTGAACCATGGCACGGGAACCCTGATGCTGAGAACTGCTCGGTGCTCAAGGGCAAAATCTAGCAATATGCCTCGTATCGCCACAAGTAAAACAAGCTCTCGGCTGCTGAGACTAGTGACCCTGACGGCCTGAATAACCACCCTAAAATCTCTGGAGTGGCGATGCACTGATAGGAGCTAGTGGTGCACTGTAGGACAACTGATCAGAATACTGCATATGAGAACTACGGCCACCTGGAGCACCGTGAGAAGCCTGGAGTGCTGAATGAAACGGTCTGGGAGGATGGCCCCTACCAAAAGAATCCCTGCCTCCAGACGAGGCGCCACTGAATCTGCCTAAATGAAGAGGTCTTTTTTCAGACCCCTGACCACTCCCCTGTGATAGAAACATCTCAACTTGCCGGGCCACATTGGCCGCATCCTGAAAAGAAATCTCGCTCCCTGTCTCCTTAGCCATCTGTAATCGAATAGGCTGAGCGAGTCCCTCAATGAACCTCCTCACTCTCTCTCTCTCTCAGTGGGAAGTATGATAAGAGAATGACGGGCCAAGGCAATAACTCTGGTCTCGTACCGAGTGACGGTCATAGA
Organism: Nicotiana attenuata; assembly: GCF_001879085.1. Taxonomy (NCBI): domain Eukaryota; kingdom Viridiplantae; phylum Streptophyta; class Magnoliopsida; order Solanales; family Solanaceae; genus Nicotiana; species Nicotiana attenuata. The sequence continues at coordinate 23,410 of NW_017672809.1, forward strand.
ACCCTACTGGAGACGCTCAAACTGCCTCCGATAGTCCTCCCGCTGAGTGATAGGTAGAAACTTCTCCAGAAAGAGTTGAGAGAACTGATCCCAAGTCAAAGCCGGTGACCCAGCTGGTCTAGCCAAACAGTAATCCCTCCACCAAGTCTTGGCGGAACCTGACAGACGAAAAGCAGTAAAGTCGACTCCATTGGTCTCCACTATCCCCATGTTCCGAAGAACCTCGTGATAGCTATCCAAATAGTCTTGGGGATCCTCTGAGGATGTACCACCATAAGTAGTAGTGAATAGCTTGGTGAAAATGTCCAACCTCCACAAAGCATCAGCAGACATAGCTGCTCCATCACCAGTCGGGGCTACCACACCCGGCTGAACTGCTCCAATTGGCTGAGCTGCTGGAGTCTGAAACTGAGGAGCCAACTGCTCCGGAGTGCAAGCAGCGCGAGTTTGTGCTCCTCTCCCAGCCTAAGAGACAGTTAGTGCTACAGGAAGTAAGCCTGCCTGGGCGACACTCTCCATAAGGCCCACTAGACGAACCAGAGCGTCCTGAAGTACCGGGGTGGCAATGAACCCCTCTGGGACCTGAGTAGGCCCTGCTGGAACGGTCTGGGCTGGAGCCTCTTCCTCGAACTCTACTTGAGGCTCCGCTGCTGGTGGTGCTGCTCTGGGCTGAGCCCTACCTCAGCCTCTAGCACGGCCTCGTCCTCGTCCTCTACCCCTCGTAGGAGCTACCACTAGGGCTCGGGCTGCTGATCAGTGGATGAAGAAGCACGTGTTCTCGTCATCTGCGAAAGAACAGAGTAGAAGTCCAATTAGCATTGAGAAGTCAAATCGCACGACAGAGAAGAGCAGATGTGAAGTTGTTCCTAAACTCTGTAGCCTCTCGGGGATAAGCACAGACGTCTCCGTACTGATCCCTCAGACTCTTGTTCGTGAATTGTGTGACCTAGGCAACCTAGAGCTCTAATTCCAACTTGTCACGACCCGGATTTCCCACCCTCAGGGGTCGTGATGGCACCTACTCGTGAAAGTTAGGCAAGCCAACTATTATGGTTCCACTAAATAATAATCAACCCAAACATTACGGAAGAGTTAAATTAAATCCAAATATTGCAATACATGTCTACCCACGAATCTAGTGTCACAAATTCACGAACAACTAAGATTTTTACTACAAATACAAGTCTGGAAAGAAAAGTACAACTGTTCTCGGAATGAAAAGAGACAGCAGAAAAATTGAACAGAGAAGGGGGACTTTAAACTCTGCGGACGCCAGCAGATCTACCCGAGTCTCCCTGGACTGAAGGCAGCTACCTCAGCTACACACTGGGTCCGGTACCGAAATCTGCACAAAAGAGTGCAGAGTGTAGTATCAGTACAACCGACCCCATGTACTGAGTAAGTGTCGAGCCTAACCTCGGCGAAGTAGTGACGAGGCTAGGACACGACAATCAGATATACCTGTGCAGTTAAATCATATACAAGTAGAAACATAACAATAGAAATCAACAAAATAGTGGGGGAAAGGGACATGCTGCGGGGAAATATCAGATTCTAACAGTAAATCAATACAGAAGCATCATAAAGGGAACACAATGAACATCATATATAAAGCAACAAGAATAATCAAATGGTAACACATGCACGACATCACCCTTCGTGCTTTTACTCTCGTCCTCACCATATGAATCAACAAAATCGACACGGCATCACCCTTCGTGCATTACCTCACATAATCATGGCACGGCATCACCCTTCGTGCATTACCTCACAATATAGGCATGACATCACCCTTCGTGCATTAACTCTCAAATCATGGCGCGGCATCACCCTTCGTGCATTAACACTCATAATATCGGCACAGCAACACCCTTCGTGCTTTACACTCTCTCACAATAACATGCACGGCATCACCCTTCGTGCTTTACTCTGCCTCACCCAAACAATAGAAAAACAATATTTCCCGGCAAGGGAATCAACTATATCAACAATCATATCCCGGCAAGGGAATCAACAATACTATCCCGGCAAGGGAATTAACAATATCAACAAATGTCCCGGCAAGCAATTTAGCTAAAACTAATCTCGTTTCGACAATCTTTTTACAAAATGAAACTTCAATTTGAGTCAATACTCAACAATAGTCAATAACCAAGAAACTTTCATAAGCTTCGTTCAACATTAATAATCATCAATTTGAGCATGACCGATACATAATAGAGTCACAACAATCATGGTACAAGACTCACGGGCATGCTTGACACCAACGTGTAGATACTCGTCACCACACCTATACGTCGTACTCGATACAAACACATAGCAAATAGATCACAACTCCTATTCCCTCAAGCTAAGGTTAAGCCAAACACTTACCTCAATTCCACTGACAAATTAAGCCTCTACTACTGCTTTACCTCTCGGTTCCACTTCCAATTCGCTTGTATCTAGTCACAAATTACTTAATGATATCAAAAATTGCTAAATAAACCAATTCTAATGCATGAAAATAGGTTTCCCATTATTTTCCCCAAAAAGTCAAAAATCGACCCCGGGCCCGCTTGGTCAAAACCCGAAGTTCGAACAAAAATCCGATCACCCACGAACTCAAATATATAATTTGTTTTGAAATCGGACCTCAAATCGAGGTGCAAATCCCCAAAATTTTAAAATCCTAACTTCTACTCAAAAACACCCAATTCCCCATGAAAAACCCTTGATTTTGAATTGAAATCATGTAAAAGATGTTATAGATTGAAGAAAATAAGTTAGAAATTACTTACTAATGATTTGGAAGAGTTTGTGCCTTTGAAAAATCACCCAAAGATGTTTTAGGGTTTGAAGAGTTGTAAAAAATGGTTGAAATCCCGTCTGAAATTTCACTTAACAGGTCTCTGATGTCGCAATTGCGACCAGGGTTCACAATTGTGAACCCTTAAGGACCTTGATACCTTCACATTTGCGAAGGATATGTAGCATTTGCGACTCCTGCTTCCTTCGCATTTGCGACTTTTGGGCATATACTGAAGACTTCACATTTGCGAGAAATGGCTGGCCCTAGGTTCTTCGAATTTGCGACAAAATTCTCGCATTTGCAACCCCTGCTTACATCGCAATTACGATGCCTGATCTCGCATTTGCGAGATTAGAGGCCTGCTACACATCTGCAACACACCAGCAATTCTCCTAAGTCCAAATTCACTCCGTGGCCTATCCAAAACTCACCTGAGCCCTCGGGGCTGCAAACCAATCATGCATGCAAGTCTAAAAACATCATACGGACTTGCTCGTGCGATCAAATAATCAAAATAACCTCAACAACTATGAATTAAACCTCAAATTCATAAAATTACTCAAGAACATCAAAATTTCCATTTTCTCAACTATACGTCCGATTTATACCAAACCAATTCCGATCTTTACCAAATTTCACAGATTTGACTTATTTATTATTTTAAACTTGTACCGGGCTCCGGAACCAAGATACGGGCCTGATACCATCAAAAACATGCATCATTTCATTTCAAAAAGCCTTTATATTTTCCAGCAAATAATTTCCTTTAAAAATTCTTTTCTCGGGCTTGGGATCTCAGAATTCGATTCCGGGCATACGCCCAAGTCCCATATTTTACTACGGACCCTACGGGACCGTCGGATCGCGGGTCCGGGTCCGTTTACCAAAAATATTTACCAAAGTCAACTTTAATCAATTTTAAAGGCCAATTTCATTTATTTTCTAAAATTTCACATAAAAGCTTTTCGGAACGCGCCCGGACTGCGCACGCAAATCGTGGTGAGGCAAAAGGAGGTATTCAAGTCCTCAAAATGCAGTTTTGACCTCTAACAAGAGATGACCTTTAGGTTCATCACATTATATAGCTATTATAGAGGGATAATATTACAAAGAACGTTCTGCTATAAATATGGTTGTTGCTGCTATAGGTAAAAGGCTATTATAGAGAGGTAAAATATAACTTAAAAAATTGATTCTAAGAAAACTTAGCTTTTATAGTGAATGACTGTTATATAGGGATGTTATTATAGAGAGGTCTGATTGTATTTCAGAACGTTAATAGGAAATCCAATGCCTTTTTTCAAAAGAATGATCACACCCAACTCTAGTCCTAAAAAGGATCCGGTCTAAGAGTCCGGAGTCGAATCCCACAGAGAACTAAGGTTTAGCTACAACTGTTCGCTATCACTAAGAAGACAAGTTTGAATAATTTACTGAATTGTAAAGGTTGAGATTTTCATTCTAACTAATTGACTAACAAATACTAAAAAGCGGTAAAATTATCAACTAGTGTTACTAAGGGTTGCAGACAAGATTAAGAAGGTCTAGAGTTATGATTTCCTCAATTGTCGGATTCCTTCTCGCTACGTCTTTTATAATTTTGCCTAAGTGTCACGACCCAAAATCCACTAAAGGTCGTGATGGCGCCGGACACCACTGTCAGGCAAGCCAACCAAAGTACTTAATTAAATCCTCGTTTTAGATACTCTTGAAATCTATGATTTTCCTTCAAATTTACTAATAAAAAGATAATCGTTTCAAATCAAATTAAATGATAAGCAGTTAATACAAAATACTTCATAACCATCCCAGAACCCGGTGTCACAAGTGCATGAGCAATTTCTAAGAAATCGAATAAAGTACAACAGCTGTCCGGAACACAAATTGGACAGAAAGTAAATTCAATTCTGAGAGAGACTATACTAGCTGGGGGTCGCCTCGAGGAAATACAACTCACCTAGTCTCCCGGTCACCCGTGCTGCTACGCCCAGTAGGCCCATAGAAATACCTGTACCTGTGCTACAAAATGCACAGCAAGTGTAGCATGAGTACGAAAACAAAGTGTACTCAGTAAGTATCCCGTCTAATCTCGAAGAAGTAGAGACGAGAGGTCGACATCAACACTTACTAGAGGTCCAATAATGTTATATCAATAATATATTAAATCGTGCATTTTCATAAACATGATTGTAATTCAATAGAATGAAGCAAGTAAGCAATTCTTTCTTTTATAGGAAATTTCCAAATTCCTTTTCGTCATTTATACATTTATTCTCAAGCCGGGAAGGAACAACATCACTTCAATAAATTCCAAGGCAAGCAATAAAAGCATGCGCAAATCATGTCGAGGACGTACGGCCCGATCCAACAATATTTAAACTGTGCACGGCCAGAGGGTCGAATGGCGCGAACCACAGATGCATCTATTTAATCTACCGAAGCATTCGGCCCGTTCCACAATAGATAAACACATTCAAACAATCAAATCAATAACTCATCAAGGAGCAAATATTCAGGAAAAGGCAAGTTTCTCTTCTAAAAGTCAAGAAATGATATCTAGCCACTTTTTTTTTTAAATTCATTTACACGTTCGATATGTTTTAAGCATTTCAATTTTGTCAACAAGGTTGCAAGTATTACAAGAAAGCATGCTTTTGGGCCCTAAACTACCCGGACTAAAGCATAATAGTAGCTACGCACGGACTCTCGTCACCTCGCACGTACGTAGCCCCCGCAATTAGGAGCACATAACCAATTAACTCACCTATGGGGACAATTCCCTCTTACAAGGTTAGAAAGGAGACTCACCTCACTCTGAAGATCCATAACCGGCATTCCACGCCCTTTCGAGGACTTGAATCGATGCTAAATGCTCCAAAGCTAGCCAACAATTATGAAACCCCATTAATATATGCTCAATTACTCATTACAATCCAATTTATAACAATTCCTAACCCTGATCGGAAAGTTGACAAAAACGCCCTCGGGCCCACGTGCCCGGATTCCAAAACTTTTCGAAGAACAAGTTTACCCATAACCCCACGAACTCAAATATATAATTTACTCTCTATTTGTACCCAAAATCGTGGTCAAATTCCAAGAATATAAATTTCTAGGTCTTCCCACCAAACCCCAAATTTCTACCAATTTCATGCTCAAATCCGTACATAATCAATGTATTTAACTCAAAATAGGTGGGGATAGCATACCTTATCGTTGATGATGAAAACCCCCTCTTGAAACCCTCCAAGAATCGCCCAAACCAAGTGAAAAATGAGAGAAAATGGCAAAATCCCGATTTTTAAGATACTCACTGCCTCCAGTCCTTTCGCACCTGCGGTCTATAGACCGCTTCTGTGATCCCGCAAGTGCGGACCAATTGCCGCTTCTGCGGTCTTCCCCCAAGCCTTCAACTTCCGCAACTGCGCTTCTCCTTCCGCAGGTGCGGTCCCGCATTTGCGGCAAAATGACCGCATCTGCGGTTCCAGCCTAGCCGTCCATTTCCGCTTCTGCGGCTCCGCACCTGCGTCCTAAGTTTCGCAGGTGCGGTTACACCAGCAACCAGCAACTTCAGCCTTTTCCAAAATTCCATTTTCGATCCGTTAACCACCCGGAATCTACCACAGGACCCCGGGACCCCAACCAATCATACCAACCAGTCCCAAAACATATTACGGACTTGCTCGAGGCCTCAAATCATATCAAACAACGCTAAAACCACGAATCAACCTCCAATCCAAGCTTTATGAACTTTAGAATTTCAAACTTTTACTTTCGATGTTTAAACCCTAGCAAATCACGTCCGATTGACTTCAAAGTTTACACGCAAGTCATATTCGACATTACGGACCTGCCCCAACTTTCGGAATCGGATTCCGACCCCGATATCAAAAAGTCCACTTCCGATCAAACTTCTCAAAAACCTTCATATTTCTATCTTTAGCCAAATGACTCCAAAATGACCCACGGACCTCCGAATTCACTTCTAATCGCGCTCCCAACTCCAGAATCACCATACGGAGCTACTCCCAGACTCGGAATCCCAAACGGACATCGATAACACTGAAATGCACTTCAACCCAAACTTAAGAAATTTCTTCCAAAATGCTAACTTCAGCAATATGCGCCAAAACTCTCCCGGGTCATCCAAAACCCGATCTAGGCATACGCCCAAGTTCGAAATCATCATACAAACCTACTGGAACCTTCAGATCCCGATTCCGAGGTCGTTTACTCTAAAATCCAATCTTAGTCAATTCTCTCAACTTAAAGATTTTGAAATGAGAATTCCTCTCCAAGTCAACTCCAAACTTCCTGAAATTCAAATCTGACCATGCGTACAAGTCATAATACCTGAATTGAAGCTGCTCATGTCCTCAAACTGCTGAACGGCACGCTAGGGCTCAAAACGACCGGTCGGGTCATTACACTAAGTATTCTCTACTGATCGTGAGCACTTCATGTGTCGTAATTCACTCCTGAACAACAATTTACTAGATATATTCTCTCGAATAACGCTAGCTGGCGCTATCTTACCGCTCACTATGACCACGTAAAGGCTTTGTTATTCCTAAACCTGCCGTATTGATTCCTCACATAAGTTAGGAGTGACGTTGTTCAACAACCACCTAAATATGTACCATTTCCCAAGTAATACATAATAAGTAGACACAATCGATTGATAGGCATTCAATCAACTAAAATAAGCACGTAGTTGAACAATTAGAGAAATTCAAAGGCCAAAATTATATAATAATATAACAAGTATTTATCCTATAAAAGGTTTCATCTAGACCCTAGATAATGAATTAGCTACTCTTAATAGTATGTAGAAATAAAATACTAAAATTCATAACCAACAATAGAAAATAGGAAGAAGAAAAGGAAAACTCGTAGCTGAATACTCCTTACTTCGAGCATATTCTTGCCTCTAAAGGTGTTGTCTAACACTAAAGTAGTGTCTATTCCCCTCCAAAGTTACGCTTTAGGATATATTTGTATCAATTAGGATTTGTATGGGGTGGAACTAATCATTCCAAACTCGGATGGAAAAGCTAGAATCCGCGTCTACGCTCGCACGTCACGTGCCCATAGACGCGGATTCAGCCTTTAATTTTTTCCATTTCGCGAAGCGATCCGTGACTTCACTTTGCTTCCCTTTTTTGTGCGCACAATTATCTCCTATTCGCGTATGTTTTTTGTGCCATGCGCGAGAATGGACGAGCTTCCAGTTCTTTCATGTTTTTCTTTTTGTGTCAAACTGTCATCTTTTGATCATTTATCATCCAAACTCGTTCCTACACATTAGAAACATGTAATGAGCATATTTTACTTTAAAAACCATCCCACAGTTATACTCTTGCTCGTCCTCGAGCAACTCAAAATTAAGCACATAGGCGAGAAATATATTTCAAAACATACTTAAGCATCACATCAATGACAATGGTTTATATCAACGCTTAAAACCCGACATATGTACTATTTATACCTTTCCTCAAGGTTTAAAATGTTGTCAAGACTATATAAAATATTTGTGTGAATCTTTGTAACATCCTATACTAAAAAGATGACTCCAATATTGTGACGACCCGGCCGGTCGTCTCATGAGTTACCGCTCCGTTTTCCCCATTTTTGCTTCTATTTGCCTTAATTATTGATGTTATATGTGATCGGGTTGGTTGGCTCGGGTTCGGAAAGGTTTTGAGAAGGTTTGAGACAATTAGTCTCTTTTAAGAAGGCTTAAGTTAGAAAAGTCAACCGGATGTTGACTTATGTGTTAGAGGGCTTGGATGTGACTTTTGATGGTTTGGATAGCTTCGGGAGGTGATTTGGGACTTAGGAGTGTGATCGGAATGGGTTTTGGAGGTTTGGAGTAGATTTAGGCTTGAATTGGCGAAGTTGATATTTTGGCGATTTCCGGTTGATAGGCAAGATTTTGATATAGAGGTCGGAATGGAATTCCGAGAGTTGCAGTAGCTTCGTTATGTGATTTGCGATATGCGTGCAAAATTTCAGGTTATTTGGACGTGGTTTGGTTGGGTTTTTGATCAAAAGCGGAATTCATAAGATTTTAGAAACTTAGGCTTGAATCCAAGGTGTTTTGGTCGACTTGATGTTGTTTGAGGTGTTTTGATGATTGGAACAAGTTTGAATAAGGTTTTTGGATATGTTGGTGCCTTTGGTTGAGGTCCCGGGGGCCTCGGGTGAGTTTCGGGTGGTCAATCGGACCATTTTGAAGTTTAGAAGCTGCTTAAGTTTTGCTGTTGCTGGTGTTTTCGCACTTGCGGTTTGGGGACCGCAGGTGCGGCACCGCACGTGCGGAAGAGCTATCACAGAAGCGGAAAGGAGGCCAGGCGAGCAGCGACCGCAGAAGCGGTAAGGATAACCGCATCTGCGCTGCCGCAGATGCGAAAATGCAGTCGCAGATACGATTTTTGGCAGGATAAGTGGAGTCCGCAGAAGCGAAAGAATAACCGCATATGCAGTACCGCAGATGCGGTGAAATGGCCGCAGATGCGGAAATGTCTGGTCTGATTAAAATATTTCCTCCTTCGCGATTTTCAGAGGGTTTCTCACTTTTAACACTAAATTTTGAAGCTTTGGGCGATTTTGAAGAGAGGAAATCATTGTTCTTCATTGAGGTAAGGATTTTGGGCCCTAAAACTCGATTATTTGTGATTAAGGAACAAAATATCAGTGTTAAATTCATGAAAATCAGTAGAAAAAAGGTCGAGTTAGGGCTTGAGATTAAGAGACCTTCTAGGGATGATTTGAGGGGTCAAACGAACTCCGATTTTTGAGTTCTTTATATGTACGGACTCGTGAGATGATGAAGAACATTTTGGTATAAAGTTTGTCCAGTTCCGGGATGCGGGCCCGGGGGTCGGTTTTGACTAATTTTGACTTTTGTGCTTAAAATCCATATTTTTCAATTGGATTTCATTCGTTTAGCATAATTTAGTGATAAAATCTGAGCTTGGTAGATTTGGAGCACTCGGAGGTCGTTTCGGAGGGCAATGGCATTGCAAGCTAGGTTTCAGGCCGATTGAGGTGAGTAATGATTTTAAATGCTGTCCTGAGGGTATGAAACCCCGCAAATTCAAAGCATACGACTATGTTGAGGTGACTTACACGCTAGATGAGGAGCGTGGTAGAGCGCCGCTGGGGATTGTGACTTAGTCCATCCCGAATGATTATTTTACTGCGTATTTGATAGTTAATTGTTTGATATTATTATATTTTGGGCTAAGTGCCATATGTGGGCTTCGTGCCAACTGTTTGAACCCTTAGGGGATTTTTGAATGATATTTTCCTCACTAATTGATTTCAAGACAGCTGTATTATTCTGTTTTAAACACATTAAATGATATTTTCAAAGGAATTTGAGCCGAGCTTCATATTTTTACTATGGCTCGAGAGGCTTATGAGATTCTGACTGAGAGAAGGCCGAGGGCCTGTGTTGTGAGGATACATTTGGGTCAGGTTGCACGCCGCAGCAGTGATATACTGATTATGATAATGAGGCCGAGGGCCTGAGATTGTATGCCACGAGGTGGCTTGATGTTGATATGAGGCCGAAAGCCTGTTTATGATGCCACGAGATGGCTTGATATTGCGCTTGGGCCGTAAGGGGCCCCTCACGGAGTTTGTACACCCCCAGTGAGCGCGGGTACCCATTGTGATTTGAGATATAGCCCGAGGGGCTGGTATGGTTCTGTGACATTGCCCGAGGGGCTGATTCTATTGCTACTGTGCCTGAGGGGCAGTTATTATGTGTTTATTTTTTTTGTTGTCTTTCCTGTATGCTGTTTAACTGTTTAAAAGAAGTTATGAGATTTCATTGCTTTATTATAATTACTGATTGGTTATGCCTCTTGTAGTTTAATGGTGTGCCTTACTTATTTTATATTACTCAGTTTTCATTTTTTTATTACTCACTGAGTTGGAAGTACTCACTTTACTCCCTGCACCCCTGTGTGCAGATTCGGGCGCAACAGGTCCTGCTCCTAAGGGTTGATAGTTCCAGCAGGTCTTCGGAGATTTACTAGGTAGCTGCTTGGCGATTCGCAGCCCAGTGCATTCTCTTTCTATTTCAGTTTCTTTTGATTCAGTTACGTAGTAGTGGACTACACTCTAGACTCTTAGTATGGTTTTAGATGCTCATGACTGGTGACACCCCGATGTAGGGCTGTGTTGGTTTTTATTTCCGCAAATTACACTGTTAAATGCTTATTTTTGGATTTTAGTTTTGATTAAATACTTAGTAGTTATTATTTTAATTGCTTAAGGTGAATTGGAGGTGTGTCGGCTGGCCTTGTCTTCACGAGAGGCGCCATCATGACCGGGTTGGGTTTAGGGTCGTGGCAAGTTGGTATCAGAGCCTAGGTTACATAGGTCTCACGAGTCATGAGCAGGTTTAGTAGAGTCTCGCGGATCGGTACGGTGACGTCTGTATTTATGCTCAAGAGGCTGCAGAACCTTTAGAAAAATTCCATATTCTTGAAATTCTTGTCGTGCGAAGTTGTAGATTCGAATACTAAACTTCTTTTATCCTATTCTCTCACAGATGGTGAGGACACGCTCTACCAGTCAGGACGGACGACCACCAATACCACCAGCGGGGGCCACTAGAGGCCGAGGAAGTGGCCGAGAATGTGGTAGGGGCAGAGGTACAGCCCCTGCAGCAGCTAAGACAGCACCTGCAGACCCACCAGCTGCCCTAGTTCAGGGTCAGGTCCCAGTGGTGGACACTCCAGCAGCACCAGCTCAGGCACCAGCTATGCCTATTGTGATTCCGGTTCTTCAGGTGACTCTGGCTCAGATATTGATAGTATGCACTAGCCTTGCTCAGGCGGTCGCGGTTTCTAATGCCGCAGCTACTTCTCAGGCTGGGGGAGGCTCTCAAACTCCCGTCGCCCGTACACCCGATCCGGTGGTTCAGGGAGTGCAGACACCGGAGGCACTACTAGCCCAGCCAATGGGAGCTGCTCAGGGTTATGTAGCTCATGTTATGCCGGAGGATGAGCAGTGTAGATTGGAGAGGTTTGGCAAACATCTGCCTGCTACTTTCAGTGGTGCAGAGGGCAGGATTCTCAGGGTTTCGTAGACAGATGTCAGCGGATTCTTCGCACTGCGGGTATTCTGGAGACCAGCGGGGTTGCATTCACGACCTTTCAGTTTACCGGAGCTGCCTTCACTTGGTGGGAGGCATATGAGAGGCGTAGGCTTGTTGGTTCGGCACCTCTGACGTGGCAGAAGTTCTCCGCCCTATTTCTGGAAAAGTATGTCCCACAGTCCCGCTGGGAGGAGCTGCGGAGGCAGTCGAGCAGCTACGATAGGGGGAGATGACAGTTACCCAGTATGAGATGAGGTTCTCGAAGTTGGCTCGTCATGCTATTTGGCTGGTTGCTACTGAGAGAGAGAGAATCAAGAGGTTTGTTGATGGCCTCACCTACCAGCTTTGGGTTCTCATGACTAGGGAGAGGGTGTCAGGTGCTACATTCGAGGATGTTGTGGATATTGCCAGGGAGGTTAAGTCTGTCCGTTGCCAGGAGCGAGAGGAGAGGGAGGCCAAGAGGCCTCAAGGATCTGGTAGCTACAGTGGTTCTCCTTCGAGGGGCCAGTTTCAGCACGGCAAAGGCCGACAGTTCCGTCATGGTCAGTCTGATCGCTCAGGTTATCACGGGGCGTCATCGGGTCATGGTTCCCACAGATAACATCAGGGCCATTCTTTACTTAGTGCCCTCTCAGCTCAGAGCTCATCCCGTGCTCCATCTGTTCAGGGCTCTTCTACGCCGAATACATCTGCTGGTCACTCCGATGTGAGGGTTTCCATCAGTCCCCTTCTCCAGCACCTAGGAGTTGTTACAAGTGTGGCGAGATGGCCACATGTGGAGACAGCATCCCCACCGTGTTGCTAGTTCATCCCAACAGCGGGGTCAGTCATCAGCTTCAGCGCCAGATGCTCCACCACCACCCGCCCAACCAGCTAGGGGTGGGGATCAGTCAGCCAGGGATCGCCCAGTGGGGGAGGTCAATCAGGGGGCGTTCAGGCCCGTTTCTATGCTCTTCCAGGCAGACCCGATGCCATTGCTTCCGATGCTATCATTACAGGTATAATTTCAGTCTGCCACAGAGATGCCTCTGTACTATTTGATTCCGGTTCCACCTATTCTTATGTGTCATCATACTTTGCTCGCTATTTGGGTACTCCTCGTGAGTTTCTTGCTTTACCTATTTATGTATCTACCCCGGTGGGCGATATCATTATTGTACACCGTGTGTAACGGTCACGTGTGGTGACTATTGGGGGTCTGGAGACCCAGATTGATCTTTTATTATTGAGTATGGTGGATTTCGATGTCATTCTAAGCACGGATTGGTTATCGCCGTGTCGCGCTATTCTAGATTGTCATGCTAAGACAGTCACATTGGCTATACCGGGTGTGCCACGGATTGAGTGGCGAGGTGTGAGAGATTACGTTCCTAGTAGAGTGATCTCTTTCTTGAAGGCCCAGCGTATGTTTGGGAAGGGTTGTCTTTCGTATTTTGCCTTTGTGAGGGATGTCGGAGCTGAGACTCCCTGTATTGATTTTGTCCCAGTTGTGAGGGATTTCCCTGATGTATTTCCTGTAGACCTGTCGGGCATGCCACCGGATAGGGATATAGATTTTGGTATTGACCTAGTGTCGGGCACTCAGCCCATTTCTATTCCGCCGTATCGTATGGCACCAGCAGAGTTGAAGGAGTTAAAGGAGCAGCTTCAGGAACTCCTTGATAAGGGGTTCATTCGGCCTAGTATGTCACCTTGGGGTGCGCCGGTTCTGTTTGTGAAGAAAAGGGATGGCACTATGAGAATGTGCATTGATTATAAGCAGTTGAACAAGGTATCAATTAAGAACAAGTATCCTTTGCCCCGCATTGATGATCTATTCGACCAGCTCCAGGGAGTGAGGGTATTCTCCAAGATTAATCTTCGTTCGGGTTATCACCGGTTGAAGATCAGGGATTCGGATATTCTTAAGACGGCCTTCTGGACCAGATATGGTCATTATGATTTCCTGGTTATGTCTTTTAGGCTGACCAATGCCCCAGCAGCGTTCATGCATCTGATGAACAGCGTGTTCCGGCCTTATCTTGACTCATTTGTCATAGTTTTCATTGATGATATTCTGGTATATTCGCGTAGTCAGGAGGAGCACGCGGAGCATTTGAGGGTTGTGTTACAGAGATTGAGGGAGGAGAAGCTTTATGCAAAATTCTCCAAGTGTGAGTTTTGGCTCAGTTCAGTGGCATTCTTGGGGCACGTGGTGTCAAGTGAGGGTATTCCGGTTGATCCAAAGAAGATAGAGGCGGTTCAGAGTTGGCCCAGACCATCCTCAGCCACAGAGATCTGCAGTTTTATTGGTTTGGCAGGCTATTATCGCGGGTTCATTCAGGGATTCTCATCTATTGCATCTCCCTTGACCAAGTTGACTTAGAAGGGTGTTTCATTCGTATGGTCGGACAAGTGTGAGGAGAGCTTTCAGAAGCTCAAGACAGCCTTGACCACAACTCCAGTGTTGGTTTTGACATCAGCTTCAATTTCATATACCATGTATTGTGACGCTTCAAGAGTAGGGATTGGTTGTGTGTTGATGCGGGAGGGTAGAGTGATTGCTTATGCTTCTCGTCAGTTGAAGCCCCATGAGAAGAACTACCCCGTCCATGATTTGGAGTTGGCTGCCATAGTTCACGCGCTTAAGATTTTGAGGCATTACTTGTATGGTGTATCTTGTGAGGTATTCACTGATCATCGCAGTCTTCAGCATTTGTTCAAGCAAAAGTATCTTAATTTGAGGCAACAGAGATGGTGGAAGTTACTTAAGGATTATGACATTACTATATTATATCACCCGGGGAAAGCCAATGTAGTGGCCGACGCTTTGAGCCGAAAGGCGGTGAGTATGGGGAGTTTGGCATATATTCCAGTTGGGGAGAGACCTCTTGCAGTTGATGTTCAGGCTTTGGCTAATCTGTTTGTGAGGTTGGATATTTCAGAGCCCAGTAGGGTATTGGCTAGTGTGATTTCTCGGTCTTCCCTATATGAGCGCATCAGAGAGCGCCAGTATGATGACTCACATTTTCTTTTCCTTAAGGACAGAGTTTAGCATAATGATACCAGAGATGTGACTATCGGTGATGATGGGGTGTTGAGGATGCAGGGTCGGATATGTGTGCCCAATGTAGATGGGCTTCGGGAGTTGATTCTGGAGGAGGCCCATAGCTCGCGGTATTCTATTCATCCAGGAGCCGCAAAGATGTATCAGGATCTGAGACACCACTATTGGTGGAGAAGAATGAAGAAAGACATTGTGGGATTTGTAGCTCGGTGTCTCAATTGTCAGCAGGTGAAATATGAACATCAGAGACCGGGTGGCTTGCTTCAGCGAATGGATATTCCAGAGTGGAAGTGGGAGCGGATCACTTTGTTTGGGCTCCCATGGACTTTGAAGAAGTTCGATGCTATTTGGGTGATTGTGGATCGGCTGACCAAGTCCGCACACTTCATACCTATCTGTACTACTTATTCTTCAGAGCGGTTGGCAGAGATATATATCCGGGAGATTGTTCGGTTGCATGGTGTCCTCGTTTCCATCATTTCAGATCAGGGCACTCAGTTTACTTCACAGTTTTGGAAGTCTGTACAGCGCGAGTCTGGTACTCAGGTTGAGTTGAGCACAGCTTTTCACCCTCAGACGGACGGACAGCCCGAGCGCACTATTTAGATATTGGAGGATATGTTACGCGCTTATGTTATTGATTTCGGAGGGTCATGGGATCAGTTCTTACCGCTCGTGGAGTTTGCTTATAATAACAGCTACCAGTCTAGTATTCAGATGGCTCCATATGAGGCTTTGTATGGGAGACGGTGTAGGTCTCCAGTGGGTTGGTTTGGGCCGGGCGAGGCCAGACTATTGGGTACAGATTTGGTACAGGATGCTTTAGACAAGGTGAAGGTGATTTAGGAGAGACTTCGTACATCGCAGTCGAGACAAAGGAGCTATGCTGACAGGAAGGTTAGGGATGTGTCCTATATGGTTGGTGAGAAGGTTCTGTTGAAGGTTTCACCCATGAAAGGTGTTATGAGGTTTGGAAAGAAGGGTAAATTAAGTCCACGGTTTATTGGACCTTTTGAGGTACTTCGGAGGATTGGGGATGTGGCTTATGAGCTTGCTTTGCCGCCCAGCCTGTCAGGTGTGCACCCAGTATTCCATGTTTCTATGCTCCGGAAGTATGTTGGGGACCCGTCTCATGTTCTGGATTACAACACGGTTCAGTTGGAGAGTGATTTGACTTATGATGTGAAGCCAGCAGCTATTTTGGAGCGTCAGGCTCGGAAGTTGAGATCAAAAGACATAGCTTCAGTAAAAGTGCAGTGGAGAGGTCGGCCCGTGGAGGACGCTACCTGGGAGGCCGAGCAGGAGATGCGGAGCAGATATCCTCACCTATTCGAGGTTTCAGGTACGTTTCTTGACTCGTTCGAGGACGAACGTTTCTTTAAGAGGGGGAGAATGTGACGATCGGACCGGTCGTCTCATGAGTTACTGCTCTGTTTTCCCCCATTTCTGCTTCTATTTGCCTTAATTATTGGTTTTATATGTGATCGGGTTGGTTGGCTCGGGTTCGGAAAGGTTTTAAGAAGGTTTGAGACACTTAGTCTCTTTTAAGAAGGCTTAAGTTAGAAAAGTCAACCGGATGTTGACTTATGTGTTAGAGGGCTCGGATGTGAGTTCCGACGGTTCAGATAACTTCGGGAGGTGATCTGGGATTTAGAAGTGTGATCGGAATGGGTTTTGGAGGTTTGGAGTAGATTTAGGCTTGAATTGGCGAAGTTGATATTTTGGCGATTTTCGGTTGATAGGCGAGATTTTGATATGGAGGTCGGAATGGAATTCCGAGAGTTGCAGTAGCTTCGTTATGTGATTTGCGATGTGTGTGCAAAATTTCAGGTTATTTGGACGTGGTTTGGTTGGGTTTTTGATCAAAAGCGGAATTCGGAAGATTTTAGAAAGTTAGGCTTGAATCCGAGGTGTTTTGGTTGAATTGATGTTGTTTGAAGTGTTTTGATGATTGGAACAAGTTTGAATAAGGTTTTTGGATATGTTGGTGCCTTTGGTTGAGGTCCCGAGAACCTCGGGTGAGTTTCGGGTGGTCAATCGGACCATTTTGAAGTTTAGAAGCTGCTGAAGTTTTGCTGTTGCTGGTGTTTTCGCACCTGCGGTTTGGGGACCGCAGGTGCAGCGCCGCACGTGCAGAACAGCTATCGCAGAAGCGGAAAGGAGGCCAGGCTAGCAGTGACCGCAGAAGCGGTAAGGATAACCGCATCTCCGCTGCCGCAAATGCAGAAATGCAGTCGCAGATGCGATTTTTGGCAGGATATGCGGAGTCCGCAGAAGCGGAAGAATAACCGCATATGCAGTACCGCAGATGCGGTGAAATGGCCGCAGATGCGGAAATATCACACCTCCTTTTTACACACCCGAAAGTGATATATAAGGGAGTTTTTCCAATTAAAGTGACATTACTCGAAATGGGATTATTTTTCAGAGTCGCCACTTGGAATATTTTAATTAGTGTCCCAAGTCACCGGTTTATTTTAAATCCCAAATCGAGGAAATTTCGACTTTCCATTTAAAGTCAGCGAACCAGAAATTCTGAATAAGGAATTCTGTTAACCCGAAGGAAGGTGTTAGGCACCCCCGGATTTCGTGGTTCTAGCACGGTCGCTTAAACTATTATAATTGGCCTATTATCTGATTTTAAAACATGTTTGGCCTATGGTATGTTTTTAACTTATTAGCCGCTTTTAATTAATTTTAAGAAGATTCAACGTTATCTAAAACACGTCTTGAACCACGTCACATGAAATGCACCCGCGGTCCACGACACATTTTATCTAACGTTGTTGAGATTTGGAGTTGGGTCACATGAAATGCACACCCAAGTTTAGGAAATTAATTTAAATAGCGCGCCTAAAGCAAACTATGCACTTTCAAGTTTGCGAGGGTCATGGAAAATTCAACTAATGGCACGCCTCGATTCTAATTGTTCAAATGATTTCTTATTCTTCAATCATGAGGGCCATAAGCTATTGGTGTTATTTAATATGGCACACCTCAACTAATTAAGAGAGCTAATTAATTATGAAGGCTTAAAGGAATTATGATTATCTTGGGCTAATGTTCAAATCAACTAAACGACTAGCGGGCATCGCATTCGAATAATCGACTATTCAAAGAAAATTTGCTCCAGCAACAGCAGCTATACGAGGAGCTGAGCTCGAGAAATGAACAGACCTGAATAACATAAAGCATACAATTCCCATTTGCACGTGATTTCAAATCTTGGGCCCAAAGTGAACCCAAATCTGGTGAAAGAGTGGATTCCGATGGGCCTGGACTTAAGATTGAGTCCCCATGAAGGCAGATAAATCTGGACATCAGAACTTTGGGCTCTAAACAGCGCTTCTGCGATTCAAGTCCAATTAAACTTAAACAATTTTTCGAAAGTAAGCATGAAATACCTTAATCAATAAAATACAAATGTAGGAAAATTGAGATACATTTCGTTTGAACATGAAAATTGTTAATCATGATTTCCATACATAATGGTCCTAACAGTAGATACTACCAAGCTGCTACAATAACTCAATAGCCTTTTAATTTGTTTCATCTTTACAGAACAATATCTAAACCAAACCAAATAATTTCTGAAGGTTAATCTAAACTGATTATCACTGAAATTATAACAATTTATTCAAAAAACCCAAAGATGTGCTACCTATCCTATATTGAGCCCACAAGGACAGTAGGAACACCTAACAACTTTAGCAGACATGAAAAATGTAAACATACTAAAACAAAAATAATGAAAGTCCAAGTACAAGCCTAATATGAATCGCAAAGTCCATAGCATGAATAAATACGAGAAATAACATAATTTAAATATGGAATATGGGTGCATCTTCAGCAATAACTTGACATTCAACTAAAACTCAGGTTTACAGCTTCAAAATGCTTCAAACTCAAACTCCACATATTGATAAGGTCCCAAAATGTACCTAGTTTCAGCAAATAAACAACGAAAACAGCCAAGGTTAAGGAGAGAGCAGCAGCAGTAATTCAGCCAAAAGGGAAGCAAACAGCAGTAATGCAACAGTGCTAAATCAGCAAATCAACAAAGCTTTCAAACCAGCTAAACCAATCTAAAACCCAGATGCTTGATTTGGAACTTTCAGAAATTCTAATGAACCAAAAGGAAGCAAAAACCAGAAACCAAAGCCAAGTTTTCAGCAAAATTTCAGTGTTTTAGAGCTTGAAAGAGACTCAACCGTTTTTAACTTTTTCAGTGTTTTTTTTACTCTCTGAATTTTTTTTAAGTATGAAGCAATTAGCCTTCTATAAGGGAGTTTTAGGGCAGCAGAAATGAGTTCAGTTTTTCCCCTTCAATCCTTTCTCAATTTTTATTTTTGCTACTTGGTCCTTAGTTTAAAAATCAGCTTTCTAAAACAGCCCCAATCCCACCTTCTAGGCAGCTTCCTAAATCAGTTACTAAAGATTCCCCAATCTAAAATTCCTAAATTGACCCTTAAACCCCTTTTTTTTACTCCTGAAACCAAACTGGGTCGAGTTGACCCATGACAGAACTGAACTGGGCTTGCAAAAACCCGGGCTAATCCTCTTTCCTTTGGGCCTCTAATTAACAGAGCCCAAATTTAATCAACAACAAAATCCACACGACTATTGACTTACAGTGTCATAAAAACTCCTGAGGTCCTGAGCCCGAAAAATAGAAACAAACAGCATTTGAACAAAAATCTAACACAAAACAGAAACGTCTAATTAAAATAGACCTAAAAAACATGACTAACCCTGCTAAGCATTTTTATTACAGTACACTCTAACATTAAGCACACTCTCTTCATGATCACTCAACACATCGCTACGAAATCATACATAACATAGCCCATTAACTTTAAGCACATCTACATATTCACTAGCACATATCAAAGTGAATTGGAGGGGTATTTTTTTCTCTTTTTTTTTCTCAAAATCTTTTCAACAACCTCCATAAGTTGGTATTTTTGGCTAATGACCTAGCAATACATACATACACCTTTTGGCCTTTTATTGTTCCATTCAATATGTCACGATCCCAATTTCTTACCTTAGGATCCCGTGATGGCACCTAGTCTCTAAGATTATATAAGCCTTAATAATAACTTAATGTAAATAATCAATAGAAATACTAAAGTAAGACTGATAACTCAAATAAACTCCCAAAATAAGATCTCAACAACTTTCCCAAAACCGGTGGAACTGAGTCACAAGCACTACAGAATGATCTGGATATCTACTACAACACTGTCTGAGTAAGAAATATAACAGAATAAAAATAAGGGAAGGTGATTCCGAGGCCTGTGGACACCGAGCAGGTATACCTTGAAGTCTTTAGACAATAGCTACAACCAAACACTAACGTCCAACACGAGCAGACGTACCTGGATCGGCACAATAGGATGTGCAGAAATATAGTATGAATACACCACAATAGTACCCAGTAAGTATAAAGCCTAACCTCGGTAGAGTAGTGATGAGGCCAGGCCAACACACCTACTACCACATAATAAATAGAATATAATATAATAACAAGAATTAATGAAAAGGGGAGAAATAAGTGATACGAAACAAGTTAATAACACATGCTTATGACGGAATTGTAAGCATAGAGATAACATAAAGGAAGCAATTAAAGAGAACCTCATTAGTCAGATACGGCAAAAAAAATTGATAAGACGAGAAGAACAAAAACAACAAGACGTGTTTTGCCAATACCTCTTTTCCAACATGAGATGCACAACAAGAATCACAACTGAGGTATCGCCTCGTATAAGACAAGAATCACCACCGAGGTACCGCCTCGTATAAAATAAGTATCACAATCGAGGTACCGCCTCGTGTTCATATTTCTCAATATCAATCACAATCTTTCCTTATATCACCGTGAGAGACATATATTTAGTTTGAAAAATTATTTTTTTCGAAATAGCTACCCTCGTTTTAGCCCACCTTATCACAC
Organism: Nicotiana attenuata; assembly: GCF_001879085.1. NCBI lineage: Eukaryota > Viridiplantae > Streptophyta > Magnoliopsida > Solanales > Solanaceae > Nicotiana > Nicotiana attenuata. The sequence goes on from NW_017672809.1 coordinate 44,321, forward strand.
CGCGTGGCTTCAAGTAGTTCCTCTACTAGCAACACGCGTATCAAGCCCGCCTTATCTCGCTGCATGCGTATCAACCCCAAGCCTTATACCATCGCATGCGTATCAATATTACAACAATAATCGCAGCTTGCACCACAAGTTCCCATATGCCACAACTTGCCAAAAGAATCAACGATAAAAATGTTTTCACAACAAATAGTCCATGGCTCAACCACAATGTGTGCAGTAATCTCAACAATTGTGAATAGCTCAATAAGAAAGATATCTCAACGATTAACAACTTCACCTTAATGTGATAAGGGCTTTCTCAACTTCAACACCAATAACTCAACAATAAGATATTTGACAAAATAATGACTTCAAAACACAAGGAAGGAAAACTCTTCAACTAAGCATATAAGAGCAAATTAGCAAGTAAGAGATGAACAAGTATTAACAATGTCAATAAAGCATGTAAATGTAGAATTGCACATGAACGGGTGGATTATAATGAAAATGTAACATGTTAAGACAATTCAATTACAAGCATGAAAAGAGTCTAAATAACCTAAACCGGTCAATTACCAAATATAACCCGTATACCCACTCGTCACCTTGCATACATATAACCCGTATACCCACTCATCACCTTGCATACAAGGCTTTCACATAACACTGTCACACCTCCTTTTTTACCACCCGCCCGAGAGGGGATATAAGGGAGTTTTTCCAATTAAAGTGACATTATTCGAAATGGGATTATTTTATTAAATTCTTTCAGAGTCGCCACTTGGGATAATTTAATTAGTGTCCCAAGTCACCGATTTATATTAAAATCCCAATTCGAGGAAATTTTCGACTTTATTCAAAAGTCTTGCGAAACCAGAAATTCTAGATAAGGAATTTTGTTAACCCGGGAGAAGGTGTTAGGCATTCCCGGGTTCCGTGGTTCTAGCACGGTCGCTTAAAGTGTTATCGATTGGCCTATTATCTGATTTACTACACATTTTAACCTATTATGCATTGTTCGCTTTTATAACCGCTTTTAATTAATTTAAACCACTTTTAGGAAGATTCAATGTCATTTAAAACACATCGTAAACCACGCTACATGAAATGCACCCGTGGTTCATAACACGCTTTATTCAACATTGTTGAGAATTGGGTCACATGAAATGTACACCCGGATTTAGTAAATAAAAATCACAACTACGTCACGGGAGCCGTACTCGTAGTTATGATGAATTATTTAAAGAACGCGCCTAAAGCAACTACGGAGGTTCAAATTAATAACAACATTTGTGAGGGCCATGGAGAGTTTAAATGATTGGCACACCTCAATTTTTAAAAGGATTAACTCTTGAATTAATTTCATGAGGGCCACGGGTTAAAGGGGTTTTATGGCACACCTCAATGTGATTTTAACTAAAGGAAATTATTTAAACAATACTAAGATCCTAATTGAGGTTCAAACTAGAATTTTCTTAGCCTAAGGTCAAGCCCTTTGGGTTTCTGTTGGGAACTGCCTTGGGCCAAGGTGCCCAAGATTTGATGAAGCCCAGAAATACATCAGCTTTGAAGGCTAGTTTTAGGGTCTAAAATTGGGCCTAGCGGAATGAGAGTTCCAAGGGGGCTTACATCGTTTGGATTTTAATTAAATTTTACCCACATTTGGCTTCAGGCGGGCCCAAATACTATGTGTGTTCTAGTTGGGCCTATCCACCTTTACATATTATATATGAATTAGTGGAAAAGGCTGAAATGAAGTCATTCTTAAAAAAAAAGATTGAAGCACAAGGCTAGTATGAAAATTAATTTCACCACATTGATTTGCAAGATACATCAAGATATGCATTTGTAATTAATGAAAGAAAACACCTATATCTGGGTCAAACTGTTGAGTCCAACTGCCCAGGCCCGAGGGTCTAGGTCAGACTTGCTCGAATGAACCCAAGACTTGGGCCTGTTTGCAAGTGCAGCCCATTTTATATTTACATACAACCATAAACATGTTCATTACAAAAGGAAAATCTACTATTGAAAGTCTACTTATAATTAAACTTAAATTGAAAATTAACAGTCCATTTGCAATATTATCAGTCCAAGACTTATACAAGAAAGATTTAACCTAATGAATCATTATCCTAATAGTCCTTCACAGCTAACATCTAAAAGAAAGAAAGAGGAACTTCTGGAAAAAAAAAATAAAAGGAAAATGTCTTCTAGCCTTGAATTCCTGCCATCAGATCCTTCACAACCAATGTACCAGCTTGCAAGAGATCAGCTACAGAGCTGCCTCTCACAAGCTGGTTGTTCAAACACCACACCTGAAGCTCTTTACTGCCCAAGTCAGCTCCTATTCTACTAAGGATTTCATGAATCTGATCATGTGAAGAGGTCAGATCCACAGAAATGCCTTTAATTATACCAACTTAATTCATTGTCAAACCCAAACATAAACACATAATGCAAGACACAGTTATGATTCATGGGTTTAACCATGTTAAAGGTTAAACTCATGAGCCACTATAGGTTTTAAACCCAAAATCATGGCATACTGCCTTAGTGAAATATTAGAATATACTCAAAGGGAAGGAAAGGGGAAGTTCAATCCATGAACCTGACTATGTAAGAGTCAGGCTCCCCGGACAAAACTGGTTTTAGGGAGGGCAATCCAAACATGTTTAATCGATGCAAGAAGAGACAGAAATACGCACTAGCATAAGATAATCAGTACTAAAGTCTAACAAAGGAACAAAACCTTATGCCATAAAACTAAAGCTAAAGAAACTCATGCATTCTTAGAGAGAAAGACAAGCTTTAGCACAATTGAAGTTTCAACATGTAAACCATAGCAGGGATATACAAGCAATGTCAAACAAAAAAAAACTCATATTCATCTTAAGTTTTAATTACAGGTAGCCAAACAAGGGAAAGGATCATATGTACCTTAACACAACAAACAAATAACAGCTAAAATGCAGACAAGACTGCTGGAAGAATTTCAGAAGTAGAAGGCAGCAGCAGTAACCAACACAGCTTCAGCAAAACTAAAGAACCCCAAAATTTCAAAACCAAACCAATACTTGAAAACCAGAAATCCCAAGTAAAATCCTAAGAAAATTCTTCACTTCAACTCATTCTCAGCTTGTTAACAGAATGAGAGGTTTCTTTTTTTGGAAGTTTTCTGAGATTTTTCTTAAATCAGAAATTTAGAGAAAGAAGGAATTTTCTGCAGGGAATGATAGTACTGATTGCTATGATTGCTTATCCTTTAGAGTGAGTGAGTGTTCTCTTTTATAGAGTGCTCAAAAGGAAGCATCCAAGAAAGAATATTCTGACCTAATACAGCATATTTTACAGCTGTACTGTCCTTTTTCCTTATCCAAAACCAGTATTTTCTAAGGATAAGGACAGTTGTGTTGTATTCTAGAACTTTCCTAATTATACCCAATGTGAAACCCCCCTTTTAGCCTTTAGTTTACTACTTATTTCAGCTTTTATCCTAAATTTCTAAGTTCAATTAAGTCCCTAAAGTTTCAAATGATTTTCAAATCAAAGCAAATAGAGGCAGAAACAAAAAAGGATCCAAAATCTAAATCGAAATGACAAAAAGAAGCATGATGATGCAATTTAAAACTAAAACAAAACTAATTAGTAAACGAAAATGCTTATCTAATTAACCCTAAATAAAACTGAATTTAAACGAGTATTGGTGGCAGAAATAGCAAAAAACAAAGAGCAAACATGGTAATGCAATGAAACCTTATAATTAGCCTAATTAATCTAAACTTTGATCGAATTAACTAAACTATACAATTAAAGACGATTTTCTAACAACTAGACATGCTGTGAACTAAATAAATTGTACAGATATTGCACCAAATTACTTATGACTACTCACGCAGAAATTAACAAAAATAGAATAAAGGAACAAGAAAAAGGGGTAGGGAAAATATACTAACCAACCGTTCTTGTTGAGAACGATTGGCCAGTATGGTCTTTCAAACACATCGAACTCAAAACAATCCAAAGAACTCGAAAGTGGACGGACAAATGGAATTAGAGTTTTTTCTGGGTTTTTTTTAATAGATTTGAAGTTCCAGGATTGTGGCAAGGATATTTGGGGAATCAAGGGTAGGGTAGTGGTGAGGGGAAGTTGAGGACTGTGGGGTGAAGTTTTGGGTGGATTTGGGGAGATTAGGGGTTTGGCTGGATTTTTTGATCTAAGATTCGAAGAGCTCGGCAATGATTCGAAGGAATAGTTGGAGATTGGGAATGAGGAGGTTATGGGGGTTCTGTGGTGTAAATTTGGCGAGGTTTGGACCACCGGAACCGCCGTGAGGCGATTTCCGGCGGTGGTTTGCGGCGGAGCCGACGAGGGGAACCTAGGCGGCTAGGGTTTGGTTCTTGAGAGGAGGGAGATGAAGTGAGGAGAGTTCGATGGGGGGGGTCTGTCTCATTCAGACAGTTATATCTAAATGAAGCCTCAAATCCCAACCGTTTGATCAATGGAGATCAACGGCTGGGATTAAACGCCTCCGAAATGGCGTTGTTTGGTTAATAAGAAAAGCTGGACTGGGTTACCAGGTTGGGCCTGGGGCGGAACGTGGGTCTTTTGGGCTCAGACAATGATTTTGGCCCAATTACTTAAACCAGCCCCCTTTTCCTTCAATTCTTTCTTTAATTTCTATTTTTTTCTTTTTGTTTTAATTAAAAATCCCAAAATTAAAATCCTAAATTATCTAAAAATGTGAAATTAAACTAATTACCTAATTACAAAAATTATAAAAATAACTTAATCCTATATTTAAATGAGAAACATCAATAACCTAAAAATAAAAGGGAAAAATGTAAAATGAAGCATTTTTTGTGATTTTTATTTTATAAAACAAATAATTACTGATTAATCCTAAAAAATTCAAAAACAAATCTTAAATGCAATGCATGGTATTTTTTGGTATTTTTCATGATTTAAATAAAACTTAAACATGCACAAAAATGCAAACAATTAAATAAAATTCTAAAAAATTCTCTAAAATGGCAAATAATTAACAGAAAACCTATTTTCTTGGGATTTTATAGGAGTGTTTCGTATAGGGCAAAAATCACATGCTCACAGCTGCCCCTCTTTGCTCGGAAACACGAAGGGTTTTCGGGCAAAGACAAAATGAGCAATTATGAGGGATTTTTGCCCGTTTTGAAACTCCATAGGAAGCATCTTTTGAAAAAGGCCTGACCGAACCCTGCTTCGGAGGTTGCCTACATATCCTTGGCTATAAAGGAATCAGGTCAGTGTAGTTCTGGAAGTTTTGGTAGCTGGGACTACCGGGAACTGTGATTTTACTGTTGTTGCTGCTGTTTTTGCTTGTTGAGCTCCTTATCACACCGAAATAAAGATAAAAAGCTAAACTAGCTAAACCTATCAACTACGAGTTACAAGATTCCTATGTATAAACCTTCTAAGCTTGATCTTGAGTCTTGGCTGGTCCTTCCTGCAGATTCTGATCTGAATCTTGATGCTCATTAGCTGCAAACACTGGTTCATTTTTCTTCAACTCTTCGGATCAGGGCGGGACATGCAAAGCTTGTGACTTCAATCATATATTGGGCAGTCCGCATCTTATCTCCGATTCTGCACTTAGAGTTCAACTTCTTTACTTGTTCTTCCTTTCTTTTATTTGGGTTGAGACTTCTTCTTTGGTCATCTCAACCCTGTGCCTGACGGAGAAAAACCTATTCTGGCACCAAAGCAAACAAACGAACGAAATTTTTCTGCCCCAGTTTTCACTTGGAAAATTTCGTGAGTTACTATAACAAAATCTAAACTATTTCTTTGTTGAAAGTAATAAAATCAAGATTGTGTATCCTTGGGAAAAAGAGAATAGGGAGTGGAGCCCTATATCGGTACTAATAATCAACTAGGGAGTGGAGACCCTACGTTGGAAAAGCGACTAGGGAGTGGAGACCCTATACCTAAAATAAACTCAACTAGGGAGTGGAGACCCTATGTCTAAAAGCGACTAGGGAGTGGAGACCCTATGTCTAAAAATAAGCTCAACTAGGGAGTGGAGACCCTATGTTGAAAAAGGTGACAAGGGAGTGGAGACACTATATCTAAAATAAACTCAACTAGGGAGTGGAGACCCTATATTGGAAAGGCAACTAGGGAGTGGAGACCCTATATCTAAAATGAACTCAACTAGGGAGTGGAGACTCTATGTTGGAAAACCGACTAGGGAGTGGAGACCCTATATCTAAAATAAACTCAACTAGGGAGTGGAGACCCTATGTTGGAAAGGCGACTAGGGAGTGGAGACCCTATATCTAAAATGAACTCAACTAGGGAGTGGAGACCCTATGTTGGAAAAGCGACTAGGGAGTGGAGACCCTATATCTAAAATAAACTCAACTNCTGCATTCTCAATTGGTATGAAGGATCGATGTAGGTCTCATTCCTGCTGGGTAATAGAGAATAAGGAGGGGTAAAAAGTGGGAGAGGGGGTTCAACATTC
>NW_017672809.1:50831-51707 GCF_001879085.1 Nicotiana attenuata
AGACCCTATGTCTAAAAATAAACTCAACTAGGGAGTGGAGACCCTATGTTGGAAAGGCGACTAGGGAGTGGAGACCCTATGTCTAAAAATAAACTCAACTAGGGAGTGGAGACCCTATGTTGGAAAGGAGACTAGGGAGTGAAGACCCTATGTGTAAAATGAACTCAACTAGGGAGTGGAGACCCTATGTTGGAAAGGAGACTAGGGAGTGGAGACCCTATGTCTAAAAATAAACTCAACTGGGGAGTGGAGACCCTATGTTGAAAAGGCGACTAGGGAGTGGAGACCCTATGTCTAAAATAAACTCAACCTGGGAGTGGAGACCCTATGTTGGAAAAGACGACTAGGGAGTGGAGACCCTATGTCTAAAATAAACTCAACTAGGGAGTGGAGACCCTATGTTGGAAAGGAGACTAGGGAGTGGAGACCCTATGTCTAAAAATAAACTCAACTAGGGAGTGGAGACCCTATGTCTAAAAATAAACTCAACTGGGGAGTGGAGACCCTATGTTGAAAAGGCGACTAGGGAGTGGAGACCCTATGTCTAAAAATAAACTCAACTAGGGAGTGGAGACCCTATGTTTGAAAAAAGGCGACTAGGGAGTGGAGAGCTTATGTCTAAAAATAAACTCAACTAGGGAGTGGAGACCCTATGTTGGAAAAGTGACTAGGGAGTGGAGACCCTATGTCTAAAAATAAACTCAACTAGGGAGTGGAGACCCTATGTTGAAAAGGCGACTAGGGAGAGACCCTATGTCTAAAATTAAACTTCAACTAGGAGTGGAGACCTATTGTTGTAAAAGGTCGACTAGGTAGTGGAGACCGTATGTCTAAAATAACTCGAACTAGGTAGTGGAGACCCTTATGTTGGTAAAC
>NW_017672809.1:51755-55586 GCF_001879085.1 Nicotiana attenuata
GAGTGGATACTCTATGTCTAAAAATAAACTCAACTAGGGAGTGGAGATCCTATGCTGGAAAAGCGACTAGGGAGTGGAGACCCTATGTCTAAAATGAACTCAACTAGGGAGTGGAGACCCTATGTTGGAAAAGCGATTAGGGAGTGGATCCCTATGTCTAAAAATAAACTAAACTAGGGAGTGGAGACCCTATGTTCGAAAAGCGACTAGGGAGTGGAGACCCTATGTCTAAAATAAACTCAACTAGGGAGTGGAGACCCTATGTTGGAAAAACGACTAGGGAGTGGAGACCCTATGTCTAAAAATAAACTCAACTAGGGAGTGGAGACCCTATGTTGGAAAAGCGACTAGGGAGTGGAGACCCTATGTCTAAAATAAACTCAACTAGAGAGTGGACACCCTATGTTTGAAAAACGTAACTACAGATTTGGGACCCTAGGCTACCATTTTTTTTGAATTCTTTCTTCTTATCTCTTTTTTTTCATTTTGTTTCTTCTTCTTTTTTTATTTCATGGAATGAGTAAATGCGGGAAAGAATTTGGAGGGGACTTCCCTTTATAGATCGTTGCTGCAAAGCTGTTTTTAGCCCTTGCGCAGTTTCTTTTGGTTGCACCTGCTTCTTGCAAGGTAGCTTTGAATTGCACATGTTTTATGTTTTTAAACAAAGAACAATGGTTAGTTTGGAACGGTGGTTGGTTTTGTGGCCTTGATTGTTTTGATCTCGGCCCCACTCTTTTGATGAAAACCTCTACTGCTCGCTGGCTTTCTGGAGATCGACCTCTCTTCTAAAACCAGGGACCTTGACTTTCCCAAAATTTCACATGATGGTTCACCCGTGTGGGACTTTGGCCTTTTATCTTATTCTGCCTTTATGGGCACTTGGCTTTGGATTTCTTTCCTTTTCAATAAATTTGAACCTGGAGCATCGGCCATCATGGCCAGTCGAGATCGACTTGATGAACCTGTTCAGGCTGGGTGCTTTTCTTTGGATTTGGCTTTTGTTAAGCAGAAACCTGTAAAACCAATCTTGCCATCTTTTCTTTGTATCAGTTTCAAAGAGGGATTAGACCGAAAGGGATTCAAAGAAAAGTAAACAAAGGATAGGATAATGAATTTAACAAGAGGTGTCCCTTTTGGGGGAAGAAAGAAGGACTTATCTGGAGTGCATGCAGACTTCAATAGACATGACATGCTTCTTGGACTGGATACCCGATCTGTGCAACTATCCAACTTCTCATACACCAACTATGACCCGTGTTTTAAAACCGGGAAACCTTGCCAGGACTCTTTCAGTACCAATGGTTGTAGGGGATTCCCTCTTTTCGATCAGTGACGCCCTTTGCGGGTTTTCGCCAATTGACCTCTCTCATTTCTCTTATTACCGTCGCCTTATAGTGCTCTTTGCGAGTTTTCACTACAAGACTCTCTCGTTTTTCAGTTTCTCTGCTTACCATCGCCTTATGGTGCCCGTGTGGGTTTTCACCAATAAGACTTTCTCATTTTATTTCTCTCATCTTGATTGCATCGGCCCCAAATAGTTGCGTTCTCCGATTCTTGAACGTTCTAACCGATAGGTCGGAAGGACTTGAACAGGGTTCGGGGTAAAATGAATTTGGATTGAATTACTACTTTGGAACCTTTCAGGCGAACCGTCACCGAATTATTATAACATCTGCCCCAGTTTCACTTTTGGAGAAATTTGGATTTTTGTTTTGGTGTGACTGAACCCCAGAGAGAGGCTGCCTACGTATCCTTTCGGAATCAAGTCGAACGTAGTTCAGGGAAACTTTGTTTTTGGATTTTCTTTTGTTTTTCTGCTTTGTTTTGTTTTCTTTTCTCTTTCTTTTTCCGTTCCTTTTCCACTTCTCTTTCTTTTCTCCTTTTTCTTTTTTTTTTTCATTTTCATTTTTTTTTCTTTGTCTTTTCTTCCCCTTCTTTTTTGTATCTTTCTTTTTCTTCTCCTTTTTAATCATTTTTTTTATTTTTTTTTCATTTCATCATTTTTTTTCAGTAACACTTTTAGGTTCCAAAGAGGGTAATCAAAGAAAAGTAACCGGCTCAAAGGGTTTGCAAAGGGTTGATAGTGTTTGGATAGTGAGAAAGAAAGCCTTCTTCATCTCAATCGGAGAACATTAATTCTATATAAAGGATCCAACATAGTACCTTTTGACTGCATTTAAATTAATAGTTATTTCAGGGACATTTCCTTCGATGCGTCCCAAGTACAACGCACTCTTTTGGCAGTACTCTTGTTGCAATGTATGGACCTTTCCAATTTGGACCAATTTTCCTTCAGTTATTCCGATTCTTTGTTTTATTTCCTTAGACCGATTTTCATTGCAATCTAATTCTTGATTCATTATTCCGAGGTCTGACAGCGTTTCACGATCTGGGCATGAAGTCCGCAAGCATGTCATGTTATTTAAAGCCGCATTATTAGAACTGAAAGAAGAAATAAGAAAAAGTAACAAAAATCAGAAAGAATAAAGAGAGAGATTCATGAACGATAAAATATTGATTTCATTTCATTGAATTTTGAAGATAAAAGGGTTTACATCGGAATTTAAAGACAACAAACTAAAGGAAACATCCGAGTTACACCCTGGAATAACTCGTGATGTAGAAAAGGTAGCAAGACTGGACTACCGGGATTCCCGCCTGACTGGGAACGGAATAGCCTTCCAGTTTTGCAACATGGCATTGAGCCCCATATACAGCACCTCAGCGGTGCTCAAGCCCTCTCCCGGCTGGACCATGTGGGTTTCATACAACATCTGCCTCATAGCCCCACATATTTCTTCAATTTCTTCGGCCGTGAAGGCCTCATCTTCTTCTTCTGTGTACTTGGGCTTGACGAATGTTTCAAGCAGATGCGGGATTGGCTGAGACAAGACCCAACCATTGCTCTTTCGCTCATTTGCCCAGGTGGCTTGAAAACCCACACCAAAGAACTTTTCGCTAGCAGCCAAAGTGATAGGTTTTGTGATACCTTGCAATGATATCCCGAGCCCCTTCCCGGGCTTATAACCATGCCTGCATTTCCTTGGCAACCATAATTGATGCATTTGAGAGAAAAGGTTGAGGACGCGGGCTTCCTTCTTCACATTGATCGGCGACCACAACCTCGAAAGCCTGATAGACTATATGTTCGTTACCTTCCCTTGCATCAAGACATGGGACTGACGGGTCCCGATAAATTGATTGCTCGTCCTCTTCGTGGACCACGATCTCCTGATCTTCATATTCAAATTTCACCATCTTGTGGAGAGTGCAAGGTACGACCCCTGCAGCGTGAATCTAAGGCCTTCCCAAGAGGAAATTATAAGAAGTATCCATGTCTAAGACCTAAAATGTCACCTCGAAATCCACAGGACCAATAGTCAAAATCAAATCGATCTCGCCTATGGTGTCTCTCTTGATGCCATCAAAGGCACGCACACAGACATTGTTAGGCCTGGTTCTCTCAGTCCCAATCTCCATTCTTTGCAAAGTTGAGAGAGGGCAGATATTAACTCTGGATCTGCCATCCAGAATGACTCTTTTCACATAGTACCCCTCACATTTAACTGTCAGGTGAAGGGCTTTGTTGTGGGCAGCCCCTTCAAGGGTAGATCATTCTTGCTGAATGAGATCTGGTTGATTGCGAAGAATCTTTTGCCATCCTTTCTAGTTGTTCAACAGTGGTTTCAATCGGAACATAAGCTTCATTGAGGGTCTTTATCAACACTTTCTGATGCTCAGTTGAGCTCACTAGCAGAGACAGGAGCGATACCTGTAAAGGAGACTTCGTGGAGTTGGTACTGTTAACCTCATAGTCAGTCAGTTTTCACT
>NW_017672809.1:58101-58643 GCF_001879085.1 Nicotiana attenuata
CGGTTAGTGTGAGACAATTTAACACGATAGGGGAATCGCACATTTGGGGATTGATCGCACCTATACTAGTTAAACTGTTTTTCTATATGCTTTGCAACGGTTGCGTGTTTCATCCCGGCTTTTGTTTATCTCTCCAATTTTCTTTCTTTTGGCGCTTTGCATCTTTTACTCTCTTTCGCACTTTGTCATCATTTTTCCTCCTTACTCTTGTCTTTCTCTTTTTTTTCTTGTTTTCTCTCTTTTTCTTTTATTTGAATTATTTAAAAACATGACCGGATCCGATTAGGATTGCCTACGTATCACGACGCCGCGTGAATCAGATCATCACGTAGTTCAAGGAATAAATGTAAAAATAAAGAAACAATTTTTGGGGGTTTTCCAAATTTTCATTAACAAAACTTCTACTTTTTCTCTGTTACAAAAGACTCCATCCTACTTTTCTAGGAATTTGAAAACTAAAAACAGACTCGAAACAAACTAGAAACTGAAATACAGACTCAAAAATGAAAATCAAGAGTACATAAGTGCTTCTAAAGTTGATC
>NW_017672809.1:58818-59163 GCF_001879085.1 Nicotiana attenuata
ACTTTGTGACGATGTAGTCAGCAATTGCTCTAACCCTTTCCCTGATGACACCCTTTTCTTGGAGCAAACGCCCGATTTGTTGAGACCTAGCTTCTAGCACTTGGGCATCATGATGGTTCTGACCCTGCAGCTGTTGTATATCTTCCTCTAGCTGGGACATTAATGCATAACAATGTTCCCTTTCCGCTTTAAAGTTCCTAGCTTGTTTAGGCCTATCTCATTTTCGAGGGTAAGCTAGCCTTTTACTTCAAGTTTGTCACTGTTACCCTCATATTTCCTTTTCAATTGTCGTACGAACTCTGCCCATCCCTTTAGCGGCCTTTAGTCAACTGTTACCTGGGCCCT
>NW_017672809.1:59183-102873 GCF_001879085.1 Nicotiana attenuata
CTCGATCGTCGGGGGGGGGGGGGCAACGTACCGGGAATACAGAAGCTTCACCGGCTTTGCAACTTGTCCGAACCTCGTTCTAAAATTGGAATATGACTCTAACAGAAAAGAAGTTACACGAAGTGCACACTTCCCAAATGATTTAGAAGACTCAGAGAGAAGAGGGTTTCGTAATAGTTTATATACAGTTCAAGCAATATCAAAGCGGTAAAAAGCAGCATTTAGCACATTAGGTTCAAACATGTAAAATCAGATAATAAATAAAGCCAACTATAACAGTTACTCTAAGCTTGAATTCTTAAACCCTGAACAAAAGTTCTGGGTTCTTGTCCCCAGCAGAGTCGCCAGAGCTGTCACACCTCCTTTTTACACCCGAGGGGGTATAAGGGAGTTTTTTCCAATTTAATTAACATTATTCGAAATGGAATTATTTTATTTAATTCTTTCAGAGTCGCCACTTGGGATAATTTAATTGGTGTCCCAAGTCACCGATTTATTTTAAAATCCCAATTCAAGGAAATTTTCGACTTTATTCAAAAGTCTTGCGAAACCAGAAATTCTAGATAAGGAATTCTGTTAACCTGGGAGAAGGTGTTAGGCATTCCCGGGATCCGTGGTTCTAGCACGGTCGCTTAAACTATTATCAATTGGCCTATTATCTAATTTACTACGCATTTTAACCTATTGTGCATTGTTAGCTTTAATAACCACATTTAATTAATTTAAACCACTTTTAGGAAGATTCAATGTCATTTAAAACACATTGTAAACCACGCTACATGAAATGCACTCGTGGTTCACAACACGCTTTATTCAACATTGTTGAGAATTGGGTCACATGAAATGTACACCCAGATTTAGTAATTAAAAATCACAACTACGTCACGGGAGCAGTACCCGTAGCTATGCTGAATTATTTAAAGAACGCGCCTAAAGCAACTACGAAGGTTCAAATTAATAACAACATTTGTGAGGGCCATGGAGAGTTTAATTGATTGGCACACCTCAATTTTTAAAAGGATTAACTCTTGAATTAATTTCATGAGGGCCACGGGTTAAAGGTGTTTTATGGCACACCTCAATTTGATTTTCACTAAAGGAAATTATTTAAACAAGACTAAGATCCTTATTGAGGTTCAAACTAGAATTTTGTTAGCCTGAGGTCAAGCCCTTTGGGTTTCTGTTGGGAACTGCCTTGGGCCAAGGTGCCCAAGATTTGATGAAGCCCAGAAATACATCAGCTTTGAAGGCTGGTTTTGGGATCTAAAATTGGGCCTAGCGAAATGAGAGTTACAATGGGGCTTACATCGTTTGGATGTTAATTAAATTTTACCCACATTAGGCTTCAGGCGGGCCCAAATACTATGTGTGTTCTAGTTGGGCCTATCCACCTTTACATAATATATATGAATTAGTGGAAAAGGCTGAAACGAAGTCATTCTTAAAAAAAAGATCGAAGCACAAGGCTAGTTTGAAAATTAATTTCACTACATTAATTTGCAAGATACATCAAGATATGCATTTGTAATTAATGAAAGAAAAGATCTACAACTGGGTCAAACTGTTGAGTCCAACTGCCTAGGCCTGAGGGCCTAGGTCAGACTTGCCCGAATGAACCCAAGACTTGGGCCTGTTTGCAAGTGCATCCCATTTTATATTTACATACAACCATAAACATGTTCATTACAAAAGGAAAATCTACTATTGAAAGTCTACTGATAATTAAACTTAAATTGAAAATTAACAGTCCATTTACAATATTATCAGTCCAAGACTTATACAAGAAAGATTTTAACCTAATGAATCATTATCCTAATAGTCCTTCACAGCTAACATCTAAAAGAAAGAAAGTCGAACTTCTGGAAAAAATAAATTGGGGAAAATATCTTCTAGCCTTGAATTCTTGTCATCAGATCCTTCACAACCAATGTACCAGCTTGCAAGAGATCAGCTACAGAGCTGCCTCTCACAAGCTGGTTGTTCAAACACCACACCTGAAGCTCTTTACTACCCAAGTCAGCTCCTATTCTACTAAGGATTTCATGAATCTGATCATGTGAAGAGGTCAGATCCATAGAAATGCCTTTAATTATACCAACTTAATTCATTGTCAGACCCAAACATAAACACATAATGCAAGACACAGTTATGATTCATGGGTTTAACCATGTTAAAGGTTAAACTCATGAACCATTATAGGTTTCAAACCCAAAATCATGGCATACTACCTTAGTGAAATATTATAATATACTCAAAGGGAAGGAAAGGGGAAGTTCAATCCATGAACCTGACCATGTAAGAGTCAGGCTCCCTGGACAAAACTGGTTACAGGGAGGGGAATCCAAACATGTTTAATCAATGCAAGAAGAGACAGAAATGCGCACTAGCATAAGATAATCAGTATTAAAGTCTAACAAAGAAACAGAACCTTATGCCATAAAACTAAAGGTAAAGAAACTCATGCATTCTTAGAGAGAAAGACAAGATTTAGCACTATTGAAGTTTCAACATGTAAACCATAGCAGGGATATACAAGCAATGTCAAACAAAAAAAAAACTCATATTCATCTTAAGTTTTAATTACAGGTAGCCAAACAAGGGAAAGGATCATATGTACCTTAACACAGCAAACAAATAACAGCTAAAATGCAAACAAGACTGCTGGAAGAATTTCAGAAGTTGAAGGCAGCAGCAGTAACCAACACAGCTTCAGCAAAACCAAAGAACCCCATAATTTCAAAACCAAACCAATACTTGAAAACCAGAAATCCCAAGTAAAATCCTAAGAAAATTCTTCACTTCTACTCATTTTCAGCTTGTTAACGGAATGAGAGGTTTCTTTTTCTTGGAAGTTTTCTGAGATTTTTCTTAAATCAGAAATTCAGAGAAAGAAGGAACTTCTGCAGGGAATGATACTACTGATTGCTATGATTGCTTATCCTTTAGAGTGAGTGAGTGTTCTCTTTTATAGAGTGCTCAAAAGGAAGCATCCAAGAAAGAATATTCTGACCTAATACAGCATATTTTACAGTTGTACTGTCCTTTTTCCTTATCCAAAATCAGTATTTTCTAAGGATAATGACAGTTGTGCTGTATTCTAGAACTTTCCTAATTCTACCCAATGTGAAACCCCCCTTTTACCCTTTAGGTTACTGCATATTTCAGCTTTTATCCTAAATTTCTAAGTTCAATTAAGTCCTTGAGTTTCAAATGATTTTCAAATCAAAGCAACCAGAGGCAGAAACCAAAAAGGATCCAAAATCTAAATCGAAATGACAAAAAGAAGCATGATGATGCAATTTAAAACTAAAACCAAACTAATTAGTAAACGAAAATGCTTATCTAATTAACCCTAAATAAAAACTGAATTTAAACGAGTATTGGTGGCAGAAATAGCAACAAACAAAGAGCAAACATGGTAATGCAATGAAACCTAATAATTAACCTAATTAATCTAAGCTTTGATCGAATTAACTAAACTATACAACTAAAGACGATTTTCTAACAATTAGACATGCTGTGAACTAAACAAATTGTACAGATATTGAACCAAATTACTTATGACTACTCACGCAGAAATTAACAAAAATAGAATAAAGGAACAAGAAAAAGGGGTAGGGAAAATACCAAGACGAATCTGGCAGTTCAAAGTCCTTCGATGTGGCTAAAAAATATGCTAACCAACCGTTCTTGTTGAGAACGATTCGCCAGCATGGTCTTTCAAACACATCGAACCCAAAACAATCCAAAGAACTCGAAAGTGGACGGACAAATGGAATTAGAGTTTTTTCTCGTTTTTTTTTCATAGATTTGAAATTAGAGGATTTTGGCAAGGATATTTGGGGAATCAAGGGTAGGGTAGTGGTGAGGGGAAGTTGAGGACTGTGGGGTGAAGTTTTGGGTGGATTTGGGGAGATTAGGGTTTTGGCCGGATTTTTTCATTTAAGATTCGAAGAGCTCGGCAATGATTCGAAGGAAACTAGTTGGAGATTCGGAATGAGGAAGTTATGGGGGTCCTGTGGTGAAAATTCGGGGAGGTTTGGACCATCGGAACCGTCGTGAGGCGATTTCCGGCGGTGGTTTGCAGCGGAGCCGGCAAGGGGAACCTAGGCGGCTAGGGTTTGGTTCTTGAGAGGAGGGAGATGAAGTGAGGAGAGTTTGATTGGGGGGGTCTGTCTCATTCAGACAGTTATATCTAAATGAAGCATCAGTTCCCAACCGTTTGATCAATGGAGATCAACGGCTGGGATTAAACGCCTCCGAAATGGCGTCGTTTGGTTAATAAGAAAAGCTGGACCGGGTTACCAGGTTGGGCCTGGGGCAGAACGTGGGTCTTTTGGGCTCAGACAATGATTTTGGCCCAATTACTTAAACTAGCACTCTTTTTCCTTCAATTCTTTCTTTAGTTTCTAATCTTTTTTTCTTTTTCTTTTAATTAAAAATCCCAAAATTAAAATTCTAAAATTATCTAAAAATGTGAAATTAAACTAATTACCTAATTACAAAAATTATAAAAATAACTTAATCCTAAAATAAAAGAGAAACATCAATAACCTAAAAATAAAAGGGAAAAATGTAAAATGAAGCATTTTTTGTGATTTTCATTTTTTAAAACAAATAATTACTGATTAATCCTAAAAAATGCAAAAACAGATCCTAAATGCAATGCACGGTATTTTTTGGTATTTTTCATGATTTAAATAAAACTTAAACATGCACAAAAATGCAAACAATTAAATAAAATTCTACAAAAAATCCCTAAAATGGCAAATAATTAACAGAAAACCTATTTTCTTGGGATTTTATAGGAGTGTTTCGTATAGGGCGAAAATCACATGCTCACAAACACAATTAGCACAAACAAACAAATTCCTAAGGGGTAGTTCCCCACACAAAGTAAGGCTAGATACTTACCTCAACTAGGCCAACTCAACCCTCGGAAATAGCCTTTCCCCTAAAATTCGCCTCCTCATGGCTCAAATATAACCAAAATTGACTTAATATAATCAAACAATGCAAGAAAAAAAATTACAATAGATAAAGTTATGATCTATATATTTTTTCCGAAATACAATAAAAATCAACCCAAGGTCCACACAGTCAAAAACCGAGTCGAAGCGTAGATTCCGACTACCCATAACCCCGCGAGTCCATATATGTGATTAGTTTAAAATTCGAGTCCAAATCAACTATCAGAACTCAATTTCTCATATTTCAAAAACTTGACAAAGTTTCACAAATTTTCAATTTGATTCACATATTTTGATGTTAAATCCAAGATATAATCATGAAATATAGTTAGAAATTGATTAGAATCACTTACCCAATGTTTGTAGGTAAAAATCCCCTCTCCAAATCTCCTCCTACCGTGTATAGGGTTCTAAAATGTGAGAAATGAGGTGAAATCCCGACTTCCCAGCTGCAGATGTCGCATTTGCGACACAGGGTTCGCATTTGTGAACCCTCGCAATTGCGAATGATGGGCCGCATTTACGAACCCTAACAACCTCAAGAAAAGTTGCAACTGGGACAAAGGCTTTGCAATTTCGAAGCTGACCACTATCGCAAATGCGACCAAATGATCGCAATTGTGAACCAGCCCTCAGGCGTGCTGACTTCACAAATGCGAAGGGGAAGTCGCATTTGCAATATCTGAACACCCCTTGTCACCTTCGCAATTGCGAGACTGGTGCTCGCAATTGCGACAACTGAGCACCAGCACACCAACAATTTCATTTTCAGTTCAAACCATTCCGAATCATGTCCGAAACTCATCCGTGCCCTCGGGCCTCCAAACCAAACATCCACACAAGTCTAATAACATCATAGGAACTCGCTCGCAAATAAAAATATAAAAATAACATCTAGAACTACGAATCGAACACCAAAACGCATGAACTTCTAAAATTGCAAGTAAGCGTTCGAATCCTATCAATTCAACTCCAAATGATACAAAATTTTGCAGACAAGTTCTAAATAGCATAAGGGACCTATTCCAGGTCCCAAAATTAAATTCCGAACTCGACAGCTAAAAGTCAGCCTACGGTCAAACTTTTCAACTTCAAATTGTCTAATTTCGACAAAACAACACAAATCAACCTACGGGCCTCTGAATTCGATTCCGGGCATACGCCCAATACGAAGCTATCGGAGCCATCAAAACACCGTTCCAGGGTTGTTAATCATTGGTCAACATAAACAACTTAGTCTTCTAAGCCAAGAATCAAAAGGTCCAAATCAACTCGAAATCTCTCCGGAACAAAACTAATCAACCCCGTAAGTCATAAAACCATAAAAAACATGTGTAAAGCATCAAAAGGGGAAATAGGGTGCAATTACAAAATTATCGATCGGGTCGTTACATTCTCCCCCTCTTAAAACAAACGTTCGTACTCGAATGTGCATAAGGACATACCTGAATTGATGAATAGATGAGGATAATGACTCTGCATGTCGTGCTCGGTCTCCCGGGTCGCCTCCTTGACCGGATGACCCATCCATTGAAACTTCACTGAAGCAATGTTCTTTGATCTCAACTTCCAGACCTGTCTGTCCAGGATAGCCACGGGCTCCTCAGTATAAGTCAAAATCCTTGTCCAATTGGATTGAGCTTAAGTCTAATACAAGAGATGGATCACCATAATACTTCCGGAGCATAAAAATATGGAACACCGAATGAACTGCAGATAAGCTAGGTGGCAATGCAAGCTTGTAGGACACCTCACCAATACTCTCAAGGATCTCAAAACGTCCAATATACCTAGGGCTCAACTTGCCCTTCTTCCCGAACCTCATCACACCGTTCATGGGTGAAACTCGGAGCAAAACCCACTCACGACCTTAAATGCTACATCACGAACCTTCCTATCAACATAACTCTTCTGTCAAGACTGGGCTATACGAAGCCGATCTTGAATCAACTTGACCTTCTCCAAGGCATCTCGAACCAAATCCGTGCCTAACAACCTAGCTAGCCTCTCCCAGCTCAAACCAACCAATTGGAGAACGACACTATCTCCCATATAGGGCCTTGTAACGAGCCATCTAAATACTCAATTGTTAGTTGTTGTTGTAGGAACACTCTGCAAGTGGCAAGAACTAATCCCAAGAACCCCCAAAATCCATAACACAGCCACGAAGAATATCCTCTAATATCTGAATGGTGTGCTCGAACTGTCCGTCCATCTGGGGGTGAAATGTTGTACTCAACTCAACCCGTATGCCTAACTCATGCTGCACAGCTCTCTAAAAACGCAATGTAAATTGTGTGCCTTGGTCAGAGATGATGGATACCGACATTCCATGAAGTCAGACAATCTCGCGGATATAGATCTGAGCTAGCCGCTTTGAAGAATAGGTGGTCACCATCGGAATGAAATGATGAGATGGTCAACCTATCCACAATCACCTATAGAACGTCAAGTTTCTTCTAAGTGCGTGGGAGCCCAACAACTAAGTCCATGGTAACACGCTCCCATTTTCACTCGAGAATCTCAAGTCTCTAAAGGAAACCGCCTGGCCATTGATGCTTATACTTCACTTGCTGACAATTTAGGCACCAAGCTATATACTCCACTATGTCTTTCTTCATTCTCCTCCACCAAAAGTGATGTTTCAAATCCCGATACATCTTAGCGGCACCCTAATTAATGGAGTACCGCGAATTGTGGGCCTCCTCAAGGATTATCTCATGCAACCCATCCACATTGGGCACACACTGCGTCCGCAACACACCATTATCTCCAATAGAAACCTCATTGGCATCATCGTGTTGTACCGTGTCCATAAGGACAAGCAAGTGGGGGCCGTGATACTCACGCTCTCTGATGCGATCATATAAAGAAGACCGAGAAACCATGCAAGCAAGAACTCGATTGGGCTCCAAAATATCCAATCTAACAAACTGGTTGGCCAGAGCCTAAACATCCATGGCTAGTAAGCTCTCTACCTTTGATTCAAGGCATCGATCACTACATTGGCCTTTTCGGGATGATATAGAATAGTGATATCATAGTCTTTAAGCAACTCTAACCATCTCTGCTGCCGCAAGTTAAGATCTTTCTATTTGAATAGATTCTGAAGACTCCGATGGTCGGTATAAACCTCACAAGGGACACTGTACAAATAGTGCTGCCAAATCTTCAATGCATGACAATAGCTGCCAATTTGAAGTCATAGCTCGGATAATTCTTCTCATGGATCTTCAACTGCCGAGACGCAGAGACAATCACCCTACTATCTTGCATCAACACCATGCCAATCCCAACACGTGATCCAACACTGGGACTGTAGTCAAAGCAGTCTTGAGCTTATGAAATTTTGTCTCAGACTCCTCGGACCATCTGAAAGGAGCACCCTTTTGGGTCAATCTTGTCATAGGTGCAGCAATGGATGAGAAGTCCTCTACGAAACATCGATAATACCCGACCAAACCGAGGAAACTCCGAATCTCATTAGTTGAAGACGATCTAGACCAATTCTGAACTACCTCAATCTTCTTCAAATCTACCTTGATCCCCTCACTCGACACTATATGACCCAAAAATTCCACTAAATCAAGCCATAATTCACACTTTGAGAATTTTGCATACAACTTCTTCTCTCTCAAGGTCTGGAGCATGATCCTCAGGTGCTGTATGGCTGGAATACATTGTTCATCAAATGTATAAATGTTGTTGGGGCGTTTGTCAACCCAAATGACATAACACGGAACTCGTAGTGACCATACCGAGTCCTAACGGCAGTCTTCGGAATATCCGGATCCCGAATCTTTAGCTGATGATACCTGACCGCAAATTAATCTTTGAGAACACTCTGGCACCCTGTAGCTGATCAAATAAGTCATCAATACACGATACTGGATACCTTTTCTTCACTATAACCTTGTTCAACTACCGATAATCAATACACATGCGTATAGAACCATCATTCTTCTTCACAAAAAACATTGAAGCACCCAAGGCGACATACTAGGCTAAATGAAACCCTTATCAAGCAACTCTTGCAACAGCTCATTTAACACCTTCAACTCTGTTGGGGCCATACGATATGGTGGGATAGAAATGGGCTGAGTGACCGACAATAAGTCAATACCAAATTGATATCCCTCTCGCCGGCAGGACAGAAAGATCTGCTGGAAGTATATCTGAGAAGTCTCTCACTACCAGAACTGAATCAACGATAGGAATATCAACACTGACATCTCTCATAAAGGCTAGATAAGCATCACACCCTTTCTCAACCATCTGCTGCGCCTTCAGAAATGACACAACCTTACTAGGACAATAATCCAAAGCACCCCTCCACTCCAACCGTGGTAAACCTGGTATAGCCAATGTTACCGTCTTGGCGTGACAATCCAGAAGCGTGATATGTCGACAACCAATCCATGCTCAAGATAACATCAAAGTCTAGCATACTAAGTAACAATAGATCAACTCTGGTTTCAAAACCACCAATAACAACTAAACACGACCGATACACATAGTCCACAATAATAGAATCCCCCACAGGCGTGGACACATAAAATAGGAAAACTCAAAGAATCACGAGATATATCTAAATACGGAGCTAAGTAAGATGACACATATGAATAAGTGGATCCCAGATCAAATAAGACTAATGCTTCTCTATGATAAACTGGAACTATGTGATGACTGCGTCTGAAGCAACTGCCTTTGTCCTACCCGAAAAAGCATAGAATCTGGCATAACCTCCCCCTCTAGGGCGACCTCTACCTGCCTGACCCCTACCCCTGGGTTGTGCATGTGGAGCGGCAACTGGAGCAGCAACCATAGCCGGTGAAGTCTGTGGACCTAGATGAATCCATGGAACCTAAGTAGTCTGTGGAGGTGCACCCCTCCTGAGTCTGGGGTAGTCCCTCATAATATAACGGGTATCACCACACTCAAAGCAAGCTTGCGGTGGGCATGGATGCAGGGACTTGCTCGAGTCTTGTCGGCTGGACTATTCGCTGAAGGCACCCCTTGCAGGAGGTGCACTAGAAAGTGGCTGAGCAAAGTGTGCAACCTGAGACCTCGGAATAGCCGGAGCACCACTAGAAGCTGGAATTGCTGAATAAACTCGACGGATCACATAGCCTCTACCATGGGGCTGCAACTGGGCGCAGGCATCACTATATCCGCAGAATCTCGAGGCCTCTTGGCCTATCTGTCCTCTCTCTCATGGCCCCACATACACTCCAATCTCCGTGCTATCTCTATCACTTGTTGATACAGAGTATCTGTCTCCAACTCTCGATCCATGGTAAATATAATACCATATTTGAGCCCTGTGATGAATCGACGGACTCACTTTCTGATTGTGGAAACCAAGGCAGGTGCATGTCTAGACAAATTACTGAATCGGACAGCATACTCTAACACTGTCATAGTACATTGGCACATTTGCTCAAACTCCGCGCGTCATGCATCTTGAAGGGTTTGGGGAACAAACTCTCTCAATAACATCTTTGAAAATTGAGTCCATATAAGTGAAGCTGCATCGGCTGGGCTACCCTCCTCATAAGCACGCCACCACTGATAGCCTACTCCCAATAGCTGGAATATAGTAAAAGCAACTCCACTTGTCTCCAGAATACCCATGGTGCGGAGATTATGATGGCACTTCTCTAGAAAACCGTGTGCATCCTATAAAGCTAAGCCACTATAAGTAGGAGGATGATACTATTTGAACCTCTCAAGTCGCTCCTCCTCAGATGCCCCTGCCCTAACCTCGGGCTGAACTAGAACAATAGGCTATTGTGGCATAACCTATAGGACCTGATCAATATGGGCCCGCTGCTCTAGAGTACGGGCCGCGAGAGTCTGAGCTCCTCCTCCAGCCTGAGATGTGGCTGGTGCAAGTGGAATCAACCCCGCCTGAGCTAGAGTACCAAACATGCTCAAGAACTCTGCGAGGGTCTCCTTAAGTGTAGGGGTAGCAACAGGCACCTCGGGTGCCTATCCCCCAACTGGAGCTACTGGTGGCTCCTCTGTCACGGATTAGGAAGGTGATATTGTTGCACTACATGCCCCTCCTCGGCCTCTGCTTCGGCCCCATCCTCTCGCGGTCTAGTAGGGGCCGCGGGTGTTTGATCATCCAATCCAGCAGTGCGTGTCCTCACCATCTGAGAGAGAATAGAAAGTCAAAGATTTAATTTTCGAAGTCAACTAATTCGCACGATAAGGAGTCAAAGAAGTGGAGTTTTCCTAATAGTTTTGTAGCCTCTCGAAGACAAGATCAAACGTCTCCGTACCAATCCGCAAGACTCTACTAAACCTGTTTATGACTCGTAACACCTCTGAACCTAGAGCTCTGATATTAGCTTATCACGACCTCAATTTTCCACCATAGGATGTTGTGATGGCAACTAGTCTCTAAGACTAGGTAAGCCTAACATCTAATAATAACTTAACATAAATAATCAACAGAAATACAAAAGCAAGACTGGTAACTGAACCAAGCTCCCAAAATAAGATGTCGACACAACTTTCCCAAAATCGGTGGAACTGAGTCATAAGCTCTACAGAATGATCTGGAATATCTACTACAACATTGTCTGAATAAGAAATACTACAAAATGAAAGATAAGGAAAGGTGACTCCGAGGCCTGCGAACGTCGAACAGGTACACCTTGTAGTCTTCGGATAACAGCTACAACCAAACACTAACGTCAAGCACGAGCAGACGTACCTGGATCTGCACAAAAAGATGTGCAAAAGTATAGTATGAGTACACCACAGCGGTACCCAATAAGTATAAAGCCTAACTTCGGTAGAGTAGTGACGAGGCCAGGTCAAGACACCTACTAGGACATAATAAACAGAACGGAATATAATAACAAGAAGTAATGGAAAGCAGAGAAATACATGATATGAAACAAGTTAATAACATATGATAATGACAGAATTTTAAGCATAAAGATAACATAAAGGAAGAAATTAAAGAGAAGCTCATTAGTCAGATACGGCAAAAAAAAAGTTGATAAGATGAGAAGAACAAAAACAACAAGAAGTGTTCCGCCAATAAATCTTTTCCAGCGTGAGATTTACAACAAGAATCACAACCGAGGTACTGCCTCATATAAGACAAGTTCCACCACATGGCTCAAGTAGTTCCCCTACTAGTAACACGCGTATCAAGCCCACATTATCTCACTGCATGTGCATCAACCCCAAGACTTATATCACCGTATGCGTATCAATATCACAACATAATCATAACTCACACCACAAGTGTCCATATGCCACAACTTGCCAAAAGAATCAGAAATAATAATGTTTTAACAACAAATAGTCCATGGCTCAACCACAATATGTACAAGAATCTCGACAATAACAAAATAAAAGTGAATAACTCAATAAGAAAGATATCCAAATGATTAACAAATTTGCTTCAATGTAATAAGGGCTTTCTCAACTTCATCACCAATAACTTAACAATAAGAATTTTCACGAAATAACAATTTCAATTACAAGTAATTCAACAATATAAAGATGTAAGAAAATACAAGAAAAGCAATAACTTCAACTAAGCATATAAGAACAAATTAGCAAGTAAGAGATGAACAAGTATTGACGATGTTAATAAAGCATGTAAAGGTAGAGTTGCACATGAAAGGGTGGATTAGAATGAAGATATGACATGTTAAGACAATTAAATTACAAGCATGAAAAGAGTCTAAATAGCCTAAACCGGTCAATTACCAAATATAGCCTGTGTACGCACTCGTCACCATGTGTACGCGGCTTTCTTTTTATTAGGTAATTAACATTTTATTAATCACCAATAATCTTTACAATTCATAGCCTGCTTTATAAACTGAGTAGCTATATCTATCAGATACTCAAAGAAGAAGATCTCAACCTACATACTATGTCTAATGAAACGTAAAATGTTGAACTAAACTACTAATTCCATTGGTAGCTCTCACATTACATATGTAGGCTATTTCTCTAGCTATGCTATCAACACTTCTGCTTCTCTGTTGAAATATTCTCAAATTCCTTTCAATCCAAACACTATGTGTAACCTCTGCATATACCATTCGATACAATTGAGCTCCATAAGATCTGCCTTTAGCACTCTGTATCATCCATTGTTGATGTTGCACCCAGGTATCTCGAACTACATCTTGTCTTTGCATCCAGTATAATACCTTCTGCCATACTGCCTTAGTAAATATGCATTCCACAAATAGATGGTCACTAGTTTCAGCATGAAGTTGACATAGAGAACATTTTGATTCCATAATTACCCCCCCCCCCCCCATTTGATCAATCTATCTGCAGTTAACAGTCTCCCATGTAAATGTAGCCACGTTGTGAATATGGCTTTAGGTCTAGCTTTGCTTTGAAACATCATACACTTCCAGTTGACTCTAGGCCTATTCCCCAGTAGCTGAAGGTAGAACTGTCTCACCACGCTCTTGTTGATCCGCTGATTATGTTGTACCTGTTGTAGTATTGTTCTGGCACTCAAAATCTGCCTGACCATCCAGTTTGCCCGTTGTGGGATTGCCATGTCTTCAAGTCTCTTATCTTTGATGTAGAATGCATGAATCCACCTGAGCCATAGTCTGTCTTGCTTACTTGCTACATTCCAACAGAGTTTTGCTATGGCTGCCCTGTTCCATATCTGTAGGTTAATCAAACCCAAGCCCCCAATTGACTTAGGTGTACACATCCTACTCCAAGCCACCAGAGACTTTTTTGTAACGGTATTAATCCCAGACCAAATATAACTCCCGCATTAGGCCTCTATCATCTTCATAACTTTTGCAGGCAAGTTGAATAGTTGTGACCAATAGGACTGGATACCAAATAGGCAGTTTGGACCAGCTGCACTCTACCTGCATATGAAAGCTTCTTTGCAGTCCATGAGGATATCCTTGCTACAATCTTTTCTATCAGAGGGTACCATTGGATCAGAGAAAGTTTCTTGGTAGCAAGAGGAATGCCAAGATATTTAAATGGTAATTCTCCAGTTGTGTAGCCCAGCTTTTGAATAATCTCTAACCTGGTACTCTGTTGAACTCCTCCAAAATACACTGAGCTCTTCTTCAAATTTGCTTGTAAACTAGAAACTTGAGAGAAATGATTGAAACAATCATGCATATGAGAGATAGAGTTTAGATCTCCTCTAGCAAATAGCAAAAGATCATCTGCATAGCTTAAGTGAGTGATCCCTAACTTTGCACATCTGGGTTGGAACTTGAAACCTTTTACCTCTTTTAATTTGTTGAGACTTCTACTAAGGTACTCCATTACTATTGCAAACAGGAAAGGGGAAATAGGATCACCTTGTCTTAGGCCTTTGGCAGCATCAAATGGTGGGGTAGGCTCTCCATTGACCATGATAGTATAGTTGACTGTTGTTACACACTCCATTATCCAGTTCACAAACCTTGCTGGGAATCCCATTTCAATCATAACTTGCTCCAAAAATCTCCATCCACTGAATCATAAGCTTTTTGAAGGTCAATCTTGATCATGCACCTAGCAGAAATATTTTTCCTTGTGTAACCTTTAACTAGCTCATGAGCTAGTATAATGTTATCTGCTATCCTCCTTCCAGGTATGAATCCAGCTTGAGCTTCACTTATCACTGATGCAATAACTTGCTGAACTCTGCCAGTTAAGACTTTAGAGATCAATTTATACAACATGGAGCAGCAAGCAATAGGCCTGTAGTCTCTTATTGTACTAGAATTAGCCAGTTTAGGAACCAATGTGATAGAAGTACATGTATGCGGCTTTCACATAACACAATTAGCACAAAAAAAATAATTTCTAAGGGGTACTTTCCCCACACAAAGTTAGGCAAGATACTTACCTCAACTAGGCCAACTCAACCCTTGAAAATAGCTTTTCCTCTAAAATTCGCCTCCTCACTCCTAAATCTAACCAAAATTGACTTAATGTCATCAAACAATTCAAGGGAAAACAATTACAATAGATAAAGTTTTGATCTTTATACTTTTCAGAAAAAGTCAAAAAAAGTCAATCCGGGTCCAAGGATAGATTCCGACTGTAACGACCCGATCGGTCGTTTTGAGCTTTTGCACTTCGATCGCCAGTTCTCGGGCATGTCTAGCCCTGTATTATGCATTATGACTTATGTAAATCGTTGGTTTTGGTTTCAGGGTAATCGGAATGAATTTGGAAGAACAGTTCTCAGCTTGAAGCTCGAAATTTGAAAGGTTTGACCAAGTTTTGACTTGTTGGTATATGATCTCGGATTGGGATTTTTATGATTTGGTTAGCTCCTTTAGAATATTTGGGACTTAGGAGCGTGATCAAAATGTGTTTTGGAGGTCCGTAGTAGATTTAGGCTTGAATTGACGAAATTGAGTTTTTGGCGTTTTCCGGTTGATAGGTGAGATCTTGAGATAGGGGCCGAAATGGAATTCGGAGAGTTGCAGCAGTTCTGTTGTGTCATTTGGATGTGTGTGCAAAATTTCAGGTCATTCGGACGTGGTTTGGTTGGATTTTTGATCAAAAGCGTAATATAGAAGATTTTGAAATTCTTAGCTTGAATCCGATGCGAATTTGGTGTTGTGATGTTGTTTTGAGCGTTTCGAAGGTTGGAACAAGTTTGGATGATGTTATGGGATATGTTGGCATGTTTGGTTGAGGTACGGTGGCCTCGGGTGAGTTTCGGGTGGTTAAACGGACTATTTCATGCTTTGGAAAAGTTGCAGATTTTTGAGCTTCAGCTGTTCACTAGAAAAATTTCTGATGGGAGGAGTCGAGTTTGGAAGCTCATATATTCCAATCTATAAGGAATCAGAAAAATTGCAAAACATGAAAGTTGTAACCATTGCATTCTAGTTTCCAGAAAGTTAAAGCATTCATGATTTGGAAATGTTATCTGAAAGTTATGATCGATTGAAGATGGCTGGTGGAGCAGTTTCGACGGAATTTTCTGATGCATAGAGCCGACTTTAGAAGCTCATATCTTGGAATATATAAAGAGTTATATGGTGTACAGCCTATTAAATGAAAGATCTTCGAGTCTAGTTTCTAAATCATCAAACCGTTT
This sequence comes from Nicotiana attenuata, assembly GCF_001879085.1. Lineage (NCBI taxonomy): Eukaryota > Viridiplantae > Streptophyta > Magnoliopsida > Solanales > Solanaceae > Nicotiana > Nicotiana attenuata. The sequence continues at coordinate 75,228 of NW_017672809.1, forward strand.
GTCATTTGGATATTTCCACAAGGAGTTATGGGCGTTTTAACAGAAGGTGTACAGCAGGGGAAAATGGTAAGAGGATGTACAACCTGCACAGAGCAAGGTACAACTCGATGAAGCCTGGGCAGATTGTTTTAAACACGAGTTTTAACCATTTCTTTCATTTGGATTGGACGATTTTGGAGAGCTCACGGAAGGATTTTCACCAAGCAACACTAGGTAAGTGATTTCTTCCTATTTTTGAGTTAAATATGTGGTCTTACATGGATTTAGACATGAAAATCAGTAGAAAAATGTGGAGTTAGGGCTTGAGATTATGAGACCTTCTAGGGATGATTTGAGGGGTCAAACGAACTCTGATTTTTGAGTTCTTTATATGTACGGACTCGTGAGATGATGGAGAACATTTTGGAAAGTTTGTCCAATTTTGGGACGCGGGCCCGGGGGTCGGGTTTTGACTGATTTCGGGTTTTATGCTTAAAATCGATATTTTTCAATTTGAATTCATTCGTTTAGCATAATTTGATGATAAAAATCTGAACTTGGTAGAATTGGAGCACTCGGAAGTTTATCCGAGAGGCAAGCGTGTTGCAGAGTAGCTTTTCGGGCTAGTTCGAGGTGAGTAATGATTTTAAATGCTGTCCTGAGGGTATGAAACCCCGGAATTTCACAGCGTTCGGCTATGTTGAGGTGAGACACACGCTAGATGACGAGCGTGGGGTCGTGCACCATTGGGGATTGTGATTTGGTCCAACCCGAATGGCTATTTTACTGCGTAATTGACAGCTAATTATTTGATATTATTATATTTTGGGCTAAATGCCATATGTGTGCTTCGTGCCAACTGTCTGAACCCTTAGGGGATTTTAAATGATATTTTCCTCACTGTTTGATTTCATAATGGTGCTCAGTCATGCAATATTTTCACTATTTTCAAAACTCAGCTATGTTACTCTGTTTTAAACACACTAAATGATATTTTAATGATATTTTGAGCTGAGTTTCATGTTTTACTGCTGCCCGAGGGGCTTATGAGATTCTGACTGAGTAAGGCCGAGGGCCTGTGTTGTGAGGATACTTTTGGGTCAGGCTTCACGCCGCAGCAGTGATATATTGATTATGCTAATGAGGCCGAGGGCCTGAGATTGTACGCCACGAGGTGGCTTGAGATTGATATGAGGCCGAGAGCCTGTTTATGATGCCACGAGATGGCTTGATTATGCGCTTGAGCCGTAAGGGGCCCTTCCCGGAGTCTGTACACCCCCAATGAGCGCGGGTACCCATTATGATGTGAGATATAGCCCGAGGGGTTGGTATGGTTCTGAGATATAGCTCGAGGGGCTGGTATTGTTCTGAGATATTGCCCGAGGGGCGGAGTTGTTGACATTGTGCCCGAGGGGCGAACCTTTATGTACTTATCTTTCTTATTTACCTGTCATGTACCTATTGAATTGTGTAATTGTGCCCGAGGGGCGGATCTTCTATGCTTATCTGTTCTAATTGCTTGCATTCAATTGATTAACTGTTGAAAAGCAATTTGAAGAAGTTTAAACTGAGCTAAGGTGCTTAAGAGATTTCACAACTTCATTGCTTTCTTACTGGTTTTGTACTGCTTCTATACAGCATGTTGATGTACTCTTCGTGATTTCCTATCAATCAGTCTTCATTTATTTTTATTACTCACTGAGTTGGAAGTACTCACTTTACTCCTTGCACCTTGTGTGCAGATTCAGGTATTTCTGAACCCGGTAGCGGGTATTGGTTGCTCAGAGGCAGAGTCATCGGAGTTTAGCAAGGTAGCTGCCCGACGTTCGCAGCACTGCTTTTCTCCCTCTCGATTTCATTAGACCGTATTTAGTACATTTTTGACTCTAGTTATATTCGGACCTTAGTAGATGCTCATGACTAGTGACACCCCGATGTTGGGCTGTGTTGGTTTTATTTCCGCTACTTATTCAGTTATTTTGGGATTTTATTTCTATTAAAGACTTGGTATTTATTATTTTTAACTGCTTAAAGTGAATTGTAAGTGTGTCGGCTGGCCTTGTCTTCACGAGAGGCGCCATCACGATCAGATTGGGTTTAGGGTCGTGACACCGACTACTCATAACCCCACAAGTCCGTATACACGATTAGTTTCAAAATCCGATCCAAATGTACTCTGAAAACTCCATTTTTAATTCTTCAAAAACTTGACAACGTTTCAGAAATTTTACTTTGATTCACATGTTTTTGATGTTAAATCCAAGATATAATCATAAAATATAGATGAAAATCGATTAGAATCACTTACCAAATGTTTGCAGGTGAAAATCCCCTCTCCAAATCGCCTCCTACCATGTCTAGGGTTCTAAAAAGGTGAAATCCCGACTTTCCAGCCCTTATGACCAGTTGCAGATCTCGCATTTGCGACAAGAGTTTGCATTTGCGAACCCTCGCAATTGCAAATCAGGTTTGCGAACCCTGACATCCTCAAGAAAAGTCGCAATTGCAACAAAGGCTTCACAATAGCTACAACTGATCACCAGCACACCAGCAATTTCATTTTCAGTCCAAACCATTCTAAATCATATCCAAAACTCATCCGAGCCCTCGGGGCTCCAAACCAAATATCCACACAAGTTTAATAATATCATAAAAACTCGATCGCGCGATCAAAACACAAAAATAACATCTAGAACTACGAATCGAACATTAAAATGCATGAATTTCAAAGTAAATTTCAAGAACTTCTAGAATTACAACTAAGTGTCCGAATCAATTCAACTCCAAATGATACCAAATTTTGCAGACAAGTTCTAAATAGCACAACGGACCTATTCCAAGTCCCAAAATCAAATTTCGAACTCAATAGCAAAAAGTGTACCTACGGTCAAACATTTCAACTTCAAATTGCCAAATTTCAGCAAAACAACACAAATCAACCTACGGACTTCTGGATTCGATTCCGAACATACGCCCAAGTCAAAAATCATGATACGAAGCTATCGGAGCCATAAAAACACCATTTCGCGGTTGTTTTCACAAAAGTCAACCATTAGTCAACATAAATAACTTAGGCTTCTAAGCCAAGAATCAAAGGGTACAAATCAACCCGAAATCTTCCCGGAACGAAACTAATCAACTCCATAAGTTGTAAAACCATAAACACACATGTTTAAAGCATCAAAAGGGAAAACGGGGCACAATTACACAAAATGATTGGTCGGGTCGTTACACAAAAGCTACCCAATCTCTTTCCCTTCTATTCTAGCAATTTAAGTGCTTTCAAATGTAATGGTTCAACAAGATTCAATTAAGAACAAAGGGGATTCGGCTTGTAATGTAGGTACCAAAGAAAAGACTTACATGCTCAATTGGGCTAACAAAGGATGATTTAATCACTGGTAGGCCAGGAGCTCACAGGTCAGTCAAAGAAACGCCTATATCATCTTCTAAACTCACAAAGCTTACTTATTTTGCTTTAACTCACACACGGGCAAGTCATAGACTAGCAAGGGACGACATAGAGTAAAACCAAATATCTCACCTCACACATTGCACATGGCTTACTCAGGATAGCTCAAGCCCGACTATTAAGTTAAAGCAACTAAGCACAATAATCATAAAATTCAACCACATAGGAAGTACATAATATGAGTCAAAATATGAGCCCAAGAGTCAAAATAAAGTCATAGAAAGTCAAATGCTCCAGCTCTAATCAACGTGTACCCAGTAAGGATCTAGTCTAACCTCGAAGAAGTAGTGACGAGGGGTCGACATTGACACTTGCTAGTGGTAAATAAGTAAAGTGCAAGAATTATAAATGGGTATGAAATACAACAGTAACAATGGGATATGAAACAACAAATACTGTGTTTCTTTAACAAAATATCAATGTAAAATCCCCAAATATCACATGCTATTTCAATAAATACGAACCATCAAGTAAATATCAATTCTCAAGTCATGAAGGAAATATCAGGTATATTTGGACTCCAAGTGATATTACGCACGAGTTATGCCGAGGTCGTACGGTCCGATCCAAAAATAATTATGTACATACACTACCTAGGTCGTATGGTCCGATCCATGGATGCATCGTAATATATATTGCCGAGGCGTTCATCCCGATCCACGGGAATAGAGAAACTCTTCGAACTACTAGTAATACAATTACAACACCAGGATAGGCACATAAAGAAGCATAATTTTCTATCAATAATCGAATATTTAGCCAAACTCTAGTACCAAAGCTCGGCCTAACATAATCCCTAATCAAATTTCAATTATAAATTCAAGAAATTAGACTAGAAAGTTGGGTTCAAATAATACCAATATTGCATGATAAAGTCCTAAGTCTACCCGGACATAAACATGATTTTAGCTACGTACGGACTCTCGTCGTTTCGTGCGTACGTAGCACCCATAATTATTAACAAATAACAATTTTACATCTACAGGAATAATTCCCTCTTACAAGGTTAGGCTAGAGACGTACCTTGTCTTCAAGTCCTCTTTTGATCCTCAAACCACACTAATAGACTCAAAATAACACCGAGCAACCCGAAACTAGTCAAAAGTTGTACCAACTAATCATTATATGCTCAAAAGTTCATAATTCATCTATTAGAGCAATTACCCAACCCAAATCGAAAATTTCCTAAGGTTGCCCCGGGCTCACATGCCTAGATTCCAAAAGATTTCATAGAATAATATTACTCGTGACCTTCTGAACTCAAATATAGAATTTCTACTCAATTCCATAACCAATTTCGTGGTCTAATCCCATTTTTACCAAACCTTAGATTTTTAACGTAATCCCATAATTTTCACAATTTTCATGTTAGAATATACCCATAATCTATGTATTGAACTCACATTAGGTAGAAATCATTTACCTTTAATTACGAGGTGAAAAAACCTCTTCAAGAAGCGCTAAAATCGGCCAAACCAATGTGAAATGACAGAAAATGAGCCTAAGTCCCGATTTTAAACATGTTTCTGCCCAGTGGTCCTTCTTCGCGATTGCGAAAAGGCCCTCACGATCGTGAACGAAAAATTTGTCAAAGCCCAGAAAAGCCTCTTCGTGAACGTGACCAGGTCCTCGCGATCGGAAAGGCTAGCCCAGCCAAAGCTTCGCGAACGGTACCTACCCTTCACGAACGCGAAGGGCAACGACTTGCTGACCCCCAGACCCAGCCCCTTTTATGCAAACACGGACCTCCCATCGCAAACGCAAAGGCCACATGTCATAAACCTTCGCGAACACGACCCCATGATAAGGAATACGAAGAACAAAAACACCCCTGCCCCAAATCTTTCTTCACGAACGCGTGTCACCCTCGATCTTCGTGAAGAAGGAAACCAGTACCAGCAATTTCTACAATTTGGACTTAACTCTAGGTAGTCCAAAAAGCACCCGAGCCACTCGAGACCCCGTCTAAATACACCAACAAGTTCATAAACATAATTTAGACCTACCCGAAGCCTCAAAACATATAAAACAACATCAAAACTAAGAATCGCACCCTAAAACCAAATTAATCAACTTATGAACTTCAAACTTTTTCAGCTAGCTCCGAACGCGACGAATCATACTTAAAGAACTCGGAATGACGCTAAATTTTACACAGAAGTCACAAATAACCATACAAACCTATTCCTAGGCTCATAATCCCACATGAACGTCGATAACGCCAAAGTATAATTCAAACTAAATTTAAGAAACTCTAAAACCTTCAAGGCGCCAACTTTCAACATTAAGCGCTGAAATGCTCCTGAATCACCCAAAACTCGATCCGAACACACGCCCAAGTCCAAAATTATCATATGAACCTGTTGGAACTATCAAATTTCAGTTTCAAGGTCGTTTACTCAAAATGTTGACTCAAGTCAAACTTGGCCACCTTAGTCCATTATTATGGAACTAAGGATTCCGAATTCAACCCGAACCCTTCAAAAACCAAATTGTCACGACCCAATTCCTGAACCCGGTCGTGATGGCACCTCTCGTGATGACAAGGCCAGTCAGACCAATACAGAACCACTCTTTTAAGCAGTTGATCACTATTAAGCAATTATGAAGCATGATTTAATAATTAGATAATAATGGTAGAACCATCCCGACACAGCCCAAACCGGGGTGTCACAAGTCACGAGCATCTAGAGGAGTCTGAATACAACTACAAACCCAGTAATAGACAGAATAGAATTTAAAATCAAAGGAAGAAATCTGGTGTCGCGAACGCTGGCGGTCACCTTACTCAGCTACGATAGCAAAATCTTCAACCAGCTCAAAGCCCGCTGCCGGGTGAACAAATACCTGCATCTGCACGCGAGGTGCAGGGAGTAAAGTGAGTACTCCAACTCAGTGAGTTATAACAGTAAATAATAACTGAGCAGCAAGAAATCACGTAAAGCAACTAACATGCTGTATAGAAGCCGGGTACAATTTTCTGAGAAAAATAGTGAAATCTATGAAATCTTTAGAAATACCTTGGCTCAGTTCAAATCTCTTTTGAAAATGATCCTTTCAATAATTACGAAAATGATTTCAAAATAGTTAGTGCTGATAAGCACAGAAAATCCGCCCCTCGGGCACAAATACCACAGTATAACAGGTAAAAAGGCAATTAAGTATGCAAGATGAGCACATAAAAGTTCGCCCCTCGGGCAATATCTCAAACTGTACCAGTCCCTCGGGCTCACTCTAAGAATCACTCTCAGAACAGTATCATATAGTAACCGCTGCGGCGTGCAGCCCGATCCACATCTCGTTGTGGCGTGCAGCCCGCTCCATTTATTTATCGTCGACGGCGCTCACTGGGGGTGTGCAGACTCCAGGAGGGTCCCCTTACGGCCCAAGCGCAATATCAAGCCACCTCGTGGCATATAAAACAAGGCCTGAAAGCCTTCTCACATCACACTCGAGGCCTGAAAGCCTCCTCACATAACACTCGAGGCCTGAAAGCCTCCTCACAATACACTCGAGGCCTGAAAGCCTCCTCACAATACACTCGAGGCCTGAAAGCCTCCTCACATCACTCAACATATCCTCACATATGGCCCTCGGCCTCACTCAGTCCAGAAAACATCATAAGCCCCTCGGGCATCAATAAAAGTAGTAGTGCTCAGCCCAAATAACAGTGGAAAATATCATTTAAGTCTCAAAGTTCAATTAAAACGGCTGAGTTTGTAAATCAGTATAATCAACAGGACTGAGTTCAAGTAGTATGTCAAATAGTGAGGAAACAGTGGTAAAATCCCCGAAGGGTTCAAATAATTGGCACGAAGCCCAAGTATGGCAATCAGCCCAAATCATGATAATATCAAATAAGTTTCAGTCAAATACGCGGTAAAATCAACAATCGGGACGGACCAAGTCACAATCCCCAATGGTGCTCTACCCCACGCTCGCTATTCGGCGTGCAAGTCACCTCAATGTAGCACTACGGTGTGCAAATTCGGGGTTTCAAACCCTCAGGATATCATTTACAATCATTACTCACCTCGAACCGGCAAAATCTCTAGCTCGCGACGCCTTTGCTCCTCAAATCGGCCTCCACGCGCGTCGAATCTATCCAAAATCAGAGCGAATACATCACCATAGGCTAAGGGAACATAACCCAATCGAAAAGACTCAAAAAATATCGAAAATCACGAAAATTTGCAAAACCCGAGCCCTGGGCCCACTTCTCAAAAATCAGAAAATCTAACATCACCGGATTCCTTATCTCGCCACGAGTCTATACATATCAAAATTACCAGAATCGGGGTTCATTTGACCCCTCAAATTCCTAATTTAAGCTCTCTTAGGTTCAAACCCTAAATCACCATTTTTGACCTTTAATTCCTTGAGTTTTCAGTTCTAATCCATGTATTTACACCATAAAATCATGTTCTAAGTCCAAGAATTCATACCTGATCGAAGCTCTCGAAACCCTCTTCAAAATCGCCCAAAAACCCTCCATGTCCGAAGTGAAATATGTTGCTCTTTCAAAAAAATTTCGCGAAGATGAATAGTTAAGTAAACTGCCCAGGCAAAACCGCATATGCGGTCACTATCTCGCTTCTGCGGCGTCCGCTCCTGCGGTCCACTGTCCGCTCCTGCGGAATCTCAATTAAATCCCCTGGCCGCATCTGCGGTCACCAAGCCACATCTGCGGCTCCGCAGGTGCGGTTCCATATCCGCATCTGCGATCCAACCCAGCTCCAACATTTTCGCTTCTGCGACACTCACCTCCGCTTCTGCGTGACCGCACCTGTGGTCCCATAGCCGCAGGTGCGAAGATACCAGATATCAACAGCCCTTTAACAAGCAAAAATTCCAAAACTCTCCGTTTAACCATCCGATCTCACCCTGAGGCCCCCGGGACCTCAACCAAAAATACCAATGCATCCTACAACGTTATTCAAACTTGTTCCAATCATAAAAACACCTCAAACAACACTAAAACCATAAATTCTCATCGAATCCAAGCCTAAGTTTCTCAAAAACTTCCGAAATACACTTTCGATCAAAAACCTGACCAAATCACCTCCGAATAACCTGAAATTTTGCACACACACCCAAAATCACCTAACGAAGCTACAGCAACCCTCGGAATCTCATTCCGGCCCTCGAATCAAAATCTCACCTATCAACCGGAATTCGCCAAAATACTAACTCCGCCAATTCAAGCCTAATTCTACACCGGACCTCCAAAATTACTTTTGATCACACTCCTAAGTCACAAATTATCCCCCGAAGCTAATAGAATCATCGGAATTCATATCCGAGCCCTCTAACATAGAAGTCAACGTCAGATTGACTTTTCCAAAACAATCCTTCCTTAGAGAGACTAAGTGTCTCATTTCCTACCAAAACCAATCCAAATCAACTCTAACACACCAATTGCTGATAATGAAACATGAAGAAGCATAGAATGGGGGAAACGGGGCGGTAATTCCTAAGACGACGGGTAGGGTCGTCACATAAATCAACCATCCCCACAAGTCATAAAGTAGTAAAAGTACATTCGGGAAGTCTTAAATAGGGTCAAGAGGATTTAGAAAGCAAAATGACCGGTAGGGTCATTACATTTGTAACGTTTCTATAGCGGTCATATCTTAAATTACTTCTTATCTGGCTACAGGTTCGTATCCGGTTACACCATGTTTGAGTCACTGCCTGCTGGACATCCTTGACACATGTCTCTTTCTAAGTTACCCAACTCTTGAAGCCGATTTTACCGTATATATATATATATATATATATATATATATATATAATACCCCCACTTTCCGATTACTCACTGTGGTGTGAGCGAGAAGTGAAAGATTTTATCATTTCCACCCTCGCTACTGCCTCATTAAAAACCTTGTCGGAAAAATTCAATCGGGATAAAAACTGGGCAAAGGAAAAAAGAGTGCAGAATTTAGGGATTCAAATGACAACTCCACCACTTATTATTCTTTCATTGATGACCGATTGGTGCTGAAGAAGTATTATCATCACAAAAATCTTGATCTCAATTTTTAATTTTCACTCGGAACTTTTAATCTTTGAATTTTGATTCTTAGGTTTTTAGTTGTATCGGAAAACTTTTCTTTGAGTTTTGACTATTGAGTTTTTAGTCGTATCCACGTTTATAACCTCACAGCCTTAGAGACCGGGGATGACCAAGAATTTTGTACCTCTGGTTTGATAAAATCCAAAAATTTACTGCATCTGGTTAACTTTACAACAGGAAAATAAGGCATCCGGCCTTTAGCTACTTGATTGGATGGCTTTATAAGAGAGGGATCTTATGTTTACATTGCTTATGAAGAGGACATTTCTTGTTTATCCGGGCACAATTATTCGGGATTGTAATCCTTATTTGTTTTTAAGTGTGAGCAAATTTTAAGAATTCATTCAGGCATATACGAGAATATTCTAAAAGGTGCAAGTTCTACTTGATTCTATTCCTTGAACGTACACAAGTGTTTATAACTTTGCATATACGATATTTTACAGGACATGAACAAAATACCTTGCAAGAGAATTGCGGCCGGGCTGACATTTATTGGGTCTAGCTGGTTCTTGATACCGATTCCTTTTATTTCTTTTTTCCCGGGGCTGATCTGGCAGCCGCCAGTTCTTTATCTGGCTATCTTCAGTCATTTTCTTTATTTCAGAGCCAGTTCGGGCTATCTTTGGTATCCCGCAAAGACTGTTCTGGATCCATCTTCAGATGCTTCCGGTACTTATTGTTGTGGTTTTTTCTGCTCTTATGCAATAATCCCAATGTTCATCGACATTACTTGTTATTGTTGGGTGACTCGCTACGGGAACGCTCTTGCCTCCTATCTGTCCGTGATCCTAATGGGTATGGTTCAAATTGGTGTCTGGACTGCCTCCGATCAAAGTGCAGTTGATCTTGGTTCTGGGATGTAGAAGATGTCGATATAATTACCTGATCATCTTCTACATGAATCTTTGACTCGTACATGCTATGGACATCTGTCCACATTGTTTCTTGAAATTCCAACAAAAATCTCATTCAACTTCCTTGAGGCATCGGAGCTTGAGCGATTAAGACCATTGGTAAATTCTTTTGCTGCCTATTCATCCGGTACTGCTGGCAACAACATCCTTTTCTTTTGAAACCGCATTATGAACTCCCGTAGCGATTCAGATTCTCTCTGAGCGATTATGAATATATCTTCTTTCCTAACTTGGAATTTCCTCGCCCCAGCATGAGCTTTAATAAAGAAATCTATAAGTATTTCCAAAGAACAATTGAGTGTTCCAATAAAAGTGAGTACCATGTTAAAGCCCCTCTTTTTAGGGTTTCGCCAAATTTCTTTTACAAGACTGATTTTATCTCATGTGGAGCCAAATCATTTTCCTTCACAGCTGTAGATTAAGTTGTAATGTGTTCCAGTTAATCCGATGTTCCATCAAATTTTGAAATATCTGGCATCTTGAATCTCTTTGGGATCAACTCCGGAGCCGCACTAGGTTTGAGTGGTAACTAAAAATACTTTTTCGAGTTCGGGCCTTTTAGGACCGCAGGTGCTCCCAAAATATTATCTATCCGGGCATGAAATTCCTTATCATTTGATCCATTCGAGAATGTATTTCTCTCATACACCTCATGAGTTTGGCTTTGAAGGGATCATCTATGTCGTTCTCATTACCAGATCCACTACCAGCACCACCTGCTTGATTATTATTCGACTTGAACTCCTCCCTGAAGTGATGTTATTAGTTCTGGGGACTGTTTGATTTATAAGAACGGTAGGAGGGGCTCGAACTCCACCATTGAAATCATTTCAAGCCACCGATAATGCTTGGTGGAGCTCAGTCATTATTGGGTCATGTCTTGAGAGATGATTCATGATTTTTCTTTGTTGTGCTCTCAAGACTTTTACAGTATCAACAATGGGCTCGTTATCCAAATCGGGAGTTGGACTCCTCGCACGTCGAGTATTCCTTTTATCAATGGGTTTCACTCGTTAAATCATCATGTTGAGTCACCTAGTGTAAGTTGTCCACATGCTCGTTGTTGTTGTTTGCACCAACATTGAACAAATTGCTAACATCATTGTGTGTCGCAACTACAGTATGCTTAGAATAGAAAAACCTTTAACACATGTTAGTATAAGATGAACATATCTAATAGCTCTCTCTCTCTCTCTCTCTCTAAAAAGCTCTCGGCGCACGTTATGCTAACGTACGCCGATTGAGACACAGCTATGGCGAGAAAGAGAGGCCGACCCAGACGAGAGCCACTCATGACGGTCGGCGAAGCTATTAGTGCAAAGGTAATTATAGAGACCTTAGTAAATGGATCCAACCAACAAGTCACAACACCAATTGGGCAACAATTACAGCAAATCTCTCAGAAAGCAGGAGCTCCAAGTAGCAGTAATGGAGCGATGAAGAGGATAGATATGAGTGATGTGCAGATGCATGTGTCTTCATCTTCGAGTGAAGGCACCCCTGTACGAATGGTAGATCTGGAAAAAAGTCGGAAGGGAAAATAGCTGAGCTAGGAATCAATGGAACAGTAACACTTGAGCAAAATGAGGAGCTGACAGCACATGCAACAGTACCGAACAAGGTGAGAACCTGGACAAATCTATTTGCGGGCAACAGATCTTCGGAAAATAGTATGGTACTATCTTACTTTCCCCCAGAAATTGTTGATGGTAACATTGTGGTTAAAGTTAACAAAGAAGAAATAGAGGAACAGAATAAGATATGGGAATGCGCCCTAATCGTCTATGTAATTGGAGATTTGCCAAGATATAAATTCATGGAAAAATATGTTGCTCAAGCCTGGAGTAAAGTAAACATACCTGATTTGTATCTACATGATGAAGGATACTATATAGCAAAGTTTCACACAATTGGGGATCTAAAGGATATCCTGTATGGAGGGCCCTATACTATTAGTGGTAGACCAATTGTCTTGAAGCAGTGGACACCAGATTTTGATATTATGGCAGAATTCTTGATGGAGATTCCTTTGTGGGTTACTATACCTAATTTGCCTATGAGTTACTGGGGTAACAAGACACTAAGCAAGCTAGCAAGTGCCATTGGGAAGCCATTATTTGCAGATGAATGTACCACCAAGCAGACTCGTGTGTCCTATGCAAGAATTTTGGTGGAAGCTAATGTGACAAAACAGCTTCCCACTGAATTGACTTTGCAAGAACCATCGGGGAAAATGGTCCAGGTGCAAGTGGAATATGAGTGGAAGCCACAGTACTGTATAAATTGTATGAAAATAGGGCATGATTGTACAAAGGGGAAGAAAGCACAAAAAGAAGATATCCTAGTAAAACAGACACAGGGGAGAATAATCACAAAATGGCAAGTAAAAGGGCAAGGACAAAAGCAACAAACTGAAACAAATGGAGGAATCAACAAACAAGCAGGGCAGATGGATAAGAAAGCAGATACAGGCAATGTCAATCCTGAGGCTCAAAAAGTGACAATTGATAAGGGGAAAACAAAGGAGAGTGAAGAATGGCCAGCCTTGGCTAGCAACACCAGAATGGCATTGAATAGAACAACAATAATGACAGCAAATGCTTTCCAGATATTGCAACAGGAAGAGGGGAGAAGGGAGGAACCAAGACCACCTGACATAGGTGGTGGAATAATCAGTCAATAATGACTTGGTTGTTCTGGAATATTAGGGGTTTGAATAAGCGGTATAAGCAAAAGGAAATAAAGCAGTACATCAGAGATAAACAAATAAAGCTGGCTGGTATAGTTGAAACAAAAGTGAAGGAAAACAATGCAGAGAATGTGATCAATAGAGTAGTACCTGGATGGAAAAAAATTACAAACTATGAGCATGCTGTGAATGGAAGGTGTGGATCTTATGGGATGAACAAGTATATAATGTGCAACCTCTGAGCAAGCTTGATCAATTCATACACTGTATGGTAACAGGAAAACAGAATGGGATCCATTTTTACTGCACAGTGGTGTATGGACATAATGATGCAGAGCAAAGAAGGAGATTATGGGATCACATTAGGGGAATGGCTAAGAACATTACAGGACCTTGGCTATTGGGAGGAGATTTCAATGCAATTCTCAATATACAAGACAGAATGTCAAAAATTCCAGTGATGAATGCAGATATCAAGGAACTTGCTGAGCTATGTCAGGATATTGGCATCACTGAAATACCATGGAGAGGGGACTATTTTACATGGACAAACAAGCAGGAGGGGGATGATAGGGTATGGAGCCGAATAGATAGATTGTTTGGCAATGACCTATTGATGATGAACTATAGCCACTTAAGTACTGAATATGGGGAACCCTACATCTCAGATCACAATCCTATGATTGTGAATATGAGGCAACCAAGGAAATTGTACAAGAGCCCATTCAGATTCTTTAATATATGGGCAAGCCATCCTGATTTTGACAGAATAATAAGGGAGGAATGGACTAATGGACAATCAACAGGTAAGATGGTGAGTATTTGGATAAAGCTGAAAAGGTTGAAAAGCCAATTTAGAATTTTGAATACAACTGAGTTCAAAGGAGTAAATGACAAAATTGAACAAGCAAGACAAGCCATACAGCAAATCCTAAGCCAGATGCAGAATAGCTATAGTGACCTGCTGCAAGGGCAAGAGAAAGAGTGGTTGCACAAGCTAGAAACATGGTCCATGGTGAAAGAGCAGATATTGCAGCAAAAGGCAAGAGCTACCTGGATCAAATTAGGTGATTCCAACAACAAATTTTTCTCAGCAGTCATAAAGGAGAGACAGCAGAGAAAACAAATAGAGGAACTACAGGCAATAGCAGGGGGCAACTTAACAACTCAAGCAGCTATTAAGGAGGAAATCATTGTATTCTATAAAAGCCTAATGGGAACAAGAGCTCAGGTTCTACCAGCAGTAGACAAGATGATAATGAAAGAAGGGCCAACTCTAACACAACAGCAACAGGAAGAACTGATTGCAGAAGTTACTCACCAAGAAATTGATCAAGCTTTGAAGGGAATAGGAGGTGACAAAGCTCCAGGCATAGATGGTTATAGTGCAGAATTCTTCAAGAAAGCTTGGCTAATAATTAAAGAAGAAGTATATGCTGCTGTGAAAGACTTCTTTCACACAGGAAAGATGTTCCAAGCAATTAACTGCACTACACTCACACTCATACCAAAAGTGGCCAATCCAGTGACTATAAAAGACTTCAGACCCATTGCCTGCTGCACAGTGCTATACAAGCTCATCTCCAAAGTCATAGCAGGAAGATTACAGAAGGTCATGCCTCATATCATCTCTGAAGCTCAAGCAGGGTTTATTCCAGGAAGGAAAATAGCTGACAATATCATCCTGGCTCATGAACTAGTTAAATCTTATAACAGGAAGCAGATTTCTCCAAGATGCATGCTGAAGGTTGACATGATGAAAGCATATGATTCAGTGGAATGGGTGTACTTGGATCAGTTGTTAGAATACCTATGCTTCCCAACAAAGTTCAATAACTGGGTGAGAGCATGTGTAACAACAGTGAGCTACTCAATCATGATAAATGGGGAGCTAACAAAGCCTTTTGATGCTGCTAAAGGACTCGGACAGGGTGACCCCATATCACCATTTCTATTTGCAATTGCAATGGAATACCTAAGCAGGCTACTCAAAGGTCTGAAGCATGTTAAAGATTATAAGTTTCATCCTAGATGTGGTAAGCTGAACATTACACACCTCAGTTTTGCAGATGACTTATTAATGTTTACTAGAGGTGATAGTAAATCTGTCAATATCCTCCATGCTTGCTTTATGAAATTTTCTGCTGCATCTGGCCTCCTATCTAACCTCAATAAAAGTGCAATATATTTTGGAGGAGTGAGTCACATTACAAAACAGGAAATATTGCAGAACACAGGGTATTCAGAGGGGTAGCTACCATTCAAATACTTGGGCATTCCACTTGACACAAAGAAACTGTCAGCCATGCAATGGCAGCCTTTGATTGATAGAATAGTTGCAAGGATTTCCTCATGGACAGCTAAGAAATTATCCTATGCAGGAAGGGTGCAATTAGTCCAGTCAGTGATTTTTGGTATTCAGTCCTATTGGGGACAAATATTTGTATTGCCAACTAAAGTGATCAAGCTAATAGAATCATATTGCAGGAGTTACATCTGGTCTGGCTCTAATGTAATCACAAAGAGAACTCTAGTAGCTTGGGATAAAATGTGCCTACCAAAGTCTGCAGGAGGATATAATCTGCTAAACCTCAGAGTATGGAATAAGGCTGCTATCACCAGTGTATATTGGGACCTTGCACAGAAGAAGGATAAAATATGGATAAAATGGATCCACATTTACTACATTAAAGGACAGAGGCTCATGGAGATGAACATCCCTCAACAGGCAAGCTGGATGGTGAGGAAAATAATGGAAGCAAGGGAAGTGGCTCAGCAAGTTCCTACAGTACTAAACAAGGAAAGGAAAACCAAACAAATATACTTGGCCATTCTGGGGAGCTATAGCAAGGTACCTTGGAGAGCTTTAATGTTCCATAATGAAGCTAGACCCAAGGCATTATTCACTATGTGGATGCAATGTCATGAGAAGCTTCTGACAACTGATAGACTTGCAAGCTGGGGAGTTCAAGTAAATGCTAGATGCTGTCTATGTGAAGAGGCAGATGAATCACATGACCACCTATTTGGTAAGTGTAACTTTACTACATCAGTTTGGGGAAGGCTCATGCAGTGGATACAACACCAGATGAACTCAAGGCAATCATATACACAGATGAAGACATGGATAGAGACACAAGCAAAAGGAAGATCATGTACAGCAAAAATTCTAAAAATGATCTATGCAGAACACATTCATGGGATATGGAGAGAGAGGAACAACAGAATATTTGAAAATACACGGAGAACAACAGAGCAGATTGCACGAGAGATAGCATGTGTTTGCAACGTCAGAGCTCAAGTTGAAATGAGGAAGAAGATGCAGCAGTTTAAATATTGACCAGCTTATTTGTAACGATTTGTGTACTGCTTCTAAAATAGGATAGTATTAGATTTTATGTAAAGACTTAGTGAGTCGAGGAAGACTCAACTGCTTGTAAATGCTTCTTTGGTGATTAATGAAAAACATAATTACCAAAAAAAAGATGAACATATCAAAATAACACCACAATTGTTTATGCCTATGGTGGGCCCCAAATCATTTACCCGTAAAACAGTACAGTTGAATTTGTAACATAGCTTATAGACATGTGGATTAAGTTGATATGATTAACAAGATAATTAAGGATGAAGGAAATAAAATAAATACAATTAAAGAAAGGGCAAGCCTGGACTTTCAGAATGTTCTCACCGGGATTAAGAATAATTGGAAATCTTGACAATACTTGTATAAAGCTTAAGAGAATGAGAGAAAGAATATTAGTCTTTTGCCATCAATATTTATTCTCCTTTTACAATAGAATGAAAGCCTCTATTTATACTAGAGCTCTGAAGTGCATGATCTACAAAATCATGCCCCCTTATTTACTAATAATAATGCTGCAATAAAAGGTAATTGAAAGGTGATAAAGAATAATAAAAGGTAATAAAGGCCAAAAAGGGCTAATAAAGACGGGAAGAATCTTGGGATCTTCTGTAATGTTTCTATAACGGTCATATCTTGAATTGTTTCTTATCCAGCCATAGGTACGTATTCGGTGTCACCGTGGTTGAGTCATTGCCGACTGGTAATCCTTGATACGTGTCGTTTTCTAAGACACCCAACTCTTGAGACTGGTTTTTACTACTAGACACCTATAGGGTATAATTCTATAATAGATTTATTTTATCCCTTTAATATTGTAAGTCCAAACATAAAATAATATGTTAAGAAGTATAAACTGTGAAAAAGTCTAATAAATATTTACAAATTATATATAATAAATGTTTTTAAAAATTGTATTCATATATTGCCGGTTCAATTTGATTTCGATTTGATTTGTTTTAATTAGAACCAACCAAACATATTATTGTCAAAATAATTTAAACCAAACCAAATTACTTGTCGTTTTATTTTTTTGGAGTTTAACTCGATTTATCGATTTTCTTTTAATACTCTTACCCATACCTTGAAAAGTTATCAAATGATTGGAAGTCACTGCACAAATATAAGCCCAAGTCATTGAGGTTGCTTCAGTGGCCCATATTTGCACGTAAAAATGGTAAAAATGGCGTGTGGTAGCCACTAAGTAAGGTGGTGTTTATTTTTTATCCACTAATTCTAATGCTGATAAAAAATAGCCACTACTCTATTAAAATTATTTTGAAAAGACAGTTTTACCCTTTCTTCAATTCTTATTCCCAAACCCTTGTTTTATTCGTTCAGAAGGAAAATTTGAGAGCGAAAATTTCAGAGGCAACTTTCGCGTGCTCCTCAGTATCTGTATCGTCCTTGCATGCAAACCAGCTGCACTTAATCTTTCTCCTTCATTATCTTCTCTGCATTGAACGATCGAACTGTATTTTTTTATTTTATTTTTTTGCTTTTATGCATTTTTGTTTTGTATATGTGTAATCGTGATAAATGTTGTGTTTGGCATCAAGTATGTGTGAAATTTCAAAAATAATGATTATAATTTGATTTAGTGTCGAATAAGGAGCGGATTTTGGTGAGGAAGTTATTCAGAAATTTTTGGTTTTGAAATGTGTTTGTGGTTCAATCAATACATTTGATTATGTAAGGACATTTCATAAAAATAGTCGTACGAATTCATAAGCTAACTGTGTTTATGTATGTTTAGTTAACTGTGTTCATAAAAGTTAAGGACCAAGTGTCCTTAACTTTTGAACTTGGAACTCAAAGTTAAGGACATTGGTCCTTAACTTTGGAACTTGAAACTTGAAATTCAGGACCAAGTGTCCTTAACTTTTGAACTTGAAATTCAAAGTTAAGGACCAAGTGTCCTTAACTTTTGAACTTGAAACTTGAAGTTCAGGACCAAGTGTCCTTAACTTTTCAACTTGAAACTCAAAGTTAAGGACCAAGTGTCCTTAACTTTTGAACTTGAAACTTGAAGTTCAGGACCAAGTGTCCTTAACCATGGAACTTGAAACTTGAAGTTAAGGACCAAGTGTCCTTAACTTTTGTACTTGGAACTCAAAGTTAAGGACTGAGTGCCCTTAACTTTTGATCTTGAAACTTTAAGTTAAGGACTGCCTGTCCTTAACTTTTTAACTTGAAACTTGAAGTTCAGGACCAAGTGCCCTGAACTTTTCAACTTGTTACTGTAAGTCCTAATCTTTTAGTCCTAATATTTTATGTTCTTTTTCCTTCTTTGTAGTATGCTAATGGAAGGAGATCGTGTGTTCGACTTTGATGTTTGGCGTAATTTAATGAGCTATTGGAAAGGAGATTTACAGTATAAGGAAACAATAAAAAGTTTTTTGTCGAACAGGCAGTGGAAGAAGTTGAGGGATGGTATTTTCGGAAACTTTTTCCCATTAGAAAGTGTGAAGTTCAGTGGTAAACTTATTCACTGTGTATTGCTTTCAGAAATTGTAAATAATGACCCTAATTCGATGACATTCAAGGTTTTTGACCATGAAATTAATTTTACACGTGAAGTATTTCATATAATTACTGGTTTGTACTATTCTTCTTCACTGGACATCAAAGGTTTGCATGAAAAAGAGAATAGGCTTTCGAAAGTCTATTTCCTCGGAAAGAATAGAATTGAGTTGGGTGATTTATTTAATTTTATTACTAGTCACCCAGATGGTACAGCTACATCATTTGTAGGCAGCGATGATGATGCTGTGAAGTTGGCAACAATTTATTTTGTTGAATCTGTTTTGATGGGAAGCGGAAGAATAGGAATGTATCCGAGCAGATAATGAAAATTGTAGATGATGATGAACTCTGCTCTTCTTTCAACTGGGGCTCTGTTTGTTATGAAACGTTATTAAAATCATTGAAGAGTTGTTTGAAGCCCAATGAGAATGATAATGAGAAAGAGAAGACAAAGATAAAGACAAGGATAGCTACACTATACTTGGCTTTCCTTTTGCTTTTTTGTTTGGATTATGGATGTATTGCCTATTTTCCAGGAAAAATAATTTGTGAACTTCCGAGAATATGATTTTCCTCGGATGTTATGTTATTCGAATATGAAATCTCCACAATATGATTCTCTGTGTAAAAAATACTTCCATAATAAAAATGTAAGTTAATCTAGTTACTAGCTATTTTTTTTTGTTTATGTGTTTTAGTTCTGAAAACTTATGTTTTTTTGTGATATAATAGGTGTATAAATTGATCGAGGTGGCACCATTTGTTACTTGTGAAGAAGATACAGAGCCTATTAGTGTGCATGAGCCAATTTCTCAAGATCAAAGCTCAATGCTTTCTTTCACATAATTTGATGAAGTCATGCTTAAGGAAATTGTTAAAATAGGTTTTCTGTCTTTGAATAGCATTAGTTTTTTATTTGATTGTTTTTTGCTTAAGAGAATTTTTTGTTTTTATGGTTTTTGATTTAGAGATTATCAGAGAAGTTTAAAAAGGATCTGCAGGCTGAAGTTACTAGAATAAATCAGAAAATATCTGTATCAGAAAAAAAGATTCAAAATGATATCAAGGTAATATAATTAATTTCAATTAGTCTAAGTTTAGGACCTTGTGTCCTTAACTTTTGAACTTGTAACTCAAAGTTAAGGACTGCATGTCCTTAACTTTTTTACTTGTAAGTCTAAGTTCAGGACCTTGTGTCCTAAACTTTTGAACTTGTAACTCAAAGTTAAGGACTGCATGTCCTTAACTTTTTTACTTGTCAGTCTAAGTTCAGGATCATCTGTCCTGAACTTTTGATCTTGTAACTATAAGATAAGGACTGCCTGTTCTTAACTTTTGAACTTGAAACTTGAAGTTTAGGACTAGGTGTCCTTAACTTTTGAACTTGTAAGTCTAAGTTCAGGACCATCTGTCCTAAACTTTTGAACTTGAAACTTAAAGTTCAGGACCAAGTGTCCTTAAATTTTCAATTTGAAACTTGAAGTTCAGGACCTATTGTCCTTAACTTTTTTACTTGGAATTCAATGTTAAGGACTGCATGTCCTTAACTTTTGAACTTGAAACTTGAAGTTCAGGACCAAGTGTCCTTAACTTTTGAACTTGTTACTCTAATTTAAGGACTGCCTGTCCTTAACTTTTTTACTTGTAACTTGAAGTTTAGGACTACCTGTCCTTAACTTTCTAAATTAGTTTCTTTCACAGGATTTAAAGAAAAGTCTAGGATCAAAGATTGATACATTGTTGAAGATTTTTGTGAAACCTGATGAAAGGAATATAGAGAGAGAATCTAGTGTTCCAATTACTAAAGATGGAGTTGATGATCATTGTGATGGTACAGAACCTACTGTGTCAATTAACAAAGATGTAGGTGATGTGCATGCAGAAGTTCAGTATGAAAGCGATTATAGAGATGCACATCTAGATGATGAAACTGATATTGGCACTGAAATTGGGAAAGGTTAGATTTAGATTTTGAATTTTTTGTCATTGAAATTTATATTCAATAGCGAAATACATATAAACTTTTTTGTGATTATAAATATATGTAGAATCTATTGATGGAGTGGAAGTTCAAGATGTAGTAGAATGTCAAGACGGAAAATCCAAAAGAGACAGGAGTAACAGAAAAAATTTGTAAATGTGGAGTGCAATCTCAGGATTTAGAAAGTCCATTGGGAACAAGTGTCAGTGAGATTGTATGAAAATGTTTAGAAGGAACATATGATATGTCTACACCTCTCTCATTTAAAGAGAAATTTGGAGTTCAAAATTATGCCAATCAAGGTTAGATGGAATTTTCATGATATGTTGAATGTTAATTTTAGTGAACTATTAGAATGGGTATAATTGTAAATGTTACAGAATCTTTTGAAGCTGCAAGGGAAGAAGATGGAGTGGAGTATCAAGAGAAAAGTGGAGTACAATCTCAAGACATAGAAAATACCAAAGGAACAAGCATAAGTGAGATTGTTTACAAATGCATAGATGGAACATGTGATCTCTCTACACCTCGCTCTCTTACCGACAATATTGGAAGCCAAGAAAATGCTAGTGAAGATAATGATTTAACTGGGATGATCTTGACAATTGCAAACGGTTAGACAGTGATTTTTTTAATTTTATACATGTTTGTTTTAGTCAAAGATTAGTAACAAGTACTAATTGTGTTAGCTCTTGTAAATATTTTGCAGAATCTTGTGAACTTGCAATTGAAGAACATGGAGAACAGTTGCAAGATAAAGTAAATGTGCAGTTGGAAGATAAAGAAAATGCAACCAATATGTCAGCTCAATTGTCTATTGAAAAAATACAAGAAGGCAATGTGAACATGTCACGACCCCAGTTCACCCTCCATGAACATGTCGTGACGGCACCTAATTCCTACAACTAGGTAAGCCTATCAATGCGGAAATAACAACTTAACTTGCGAAATGGTTGAATAAAGCTAAACATATTAGAATAATAACTGCATATAAGGCCGCTCGGCCTATACAACTCAAAAGAAATGCGGAAGTCTACAGCTAAATCCCAAAACCCGAAAACTCACGGGAACCACAGGCTAACAGAACATAGTACGCTGCTCTAACTCCAGAATATCTAAACAACTGAGAGAAAAAAAGGAATAAACTAAATACTAAAGCTGGAACAAAATAGAGACTCCTGGTCTGCGGACACGGCAGATATACCTCGAAGTCTCCGTGTATCTACTCGCCTCAAAGATAGTGCGCCTGAGAAGAGGTACCTGGATCTGCACATGAAAAACATGCGCAGGAAGGGCATGAGTACACCACAGCGGTACTCAGTAAGTGCCAAGCCTAACCTCGGTCGGGTAGTGACGAGGAAGGTCAGGGCCCTACTGAGATAAAGCATAATAAATAATAGGATAACAGAAACAGTTTAAATAAAGTCTACACCGAGAATCTAAACCAGATAAATAAAGAAGAACAGTAGTAGAAAGCAAAGGTAACAATACAAGGAATATTGCTCTCAACAAGGAATAATAGCCGGGGATCTCTTGGTATCCCGAGGATCTCTTGGTATCCTCATCATATGCACCAGGGATCTCTTGGTATCCCGAGGATCTCTTGGTATCCTCATCATATACACTGGGATCTCTTGGTATCCCGAGGATCTCTTGGTACCCTCATCATATACACTGGGGATCTCTTGGTATCCCGAGGATCTCTCGGTATCCTCATCATACACACTGGGGATCTCTTGGTATCCCAAGGATCTCTTGGTATCCTCATCATATACACTGGGGATCTCTTGGTATCCCGAGGATCTCTCGGTATCCTCATCATACACACTGGGGATCTCTTGGTATCCCGAGGATCTCTCGGTATCCTCATCATATACACTGGGGATCTTTTGGTATCTCGAGGATCTCTTGGTATCCTCATCATATACAATGGGGATCTCTTATCCCGAGGATCTCTTGGTATCCTCAATAAGTAAGCCGGGGATCTCTTGGTATCCCAATACATATAGAAATACATGTGCCAGGGATCTCCTAGTATCCCGCACCCTCAATCCAGAATATATCGAGTACGGGGGGATCTCTCGGGAAGCCGTCCCGTAGTCCCAAATTAAACACACAACAACAACAACTCATAATCTCAGAATATATGCTAAAATCAGTGCAAGTAATAGAAATTTCTAGCCTAAAGTGCTTCACATAGTACAAATAGTACAGTCAAACAATTAAGCAAGTAAGTCAGCTAAACATGCTTCTCTAAGCTAGCACAGGTTTAAACTTACAGTCCAGAATGAACAAGTAAACAGGAAAACTCAATTTAAATAATTCACGTAGAATCGGGTTTACAACAATTAGCTCAAGTACGCGCTCGTCACCTCACGTACGAGGCATTCAAATATTCAAAGATCATGTCCTAATGGGAAAGGTCCCCCACACAAGGTTAGACAAGCCACTTACCTCGAACCGACTCAATATCAACTAGAAGCCACGCTCTTGCCACGAGTATCCGACTCCAAATGGCTCAAATCTATTCAATTCAATTACACATTGTAAATAACATCGCAAACACCTGGTTTTGCTAATAAATTCAAAGCTACGACGTAAAATTAGGTGAAATGACCAAAATTCCCTTCATGCTAACGCCCCGTTATCGAATAATTTTCACATTTCAGAACCCTCGTACTCTCACGAGTCTAACCATATAAAAATCTCCCAAATCGGAGGTCAAATGCTCACTCAAAACTCAATAATTTAGCCAATGAAGTGTTACCCCAAATTATCCAATTTTTGATCCTAAATTCGAATTCCAATGATGCATTTAACTATATAATGATGAAATATAACTAGAAGGGATTAAGGAAACGTTACCCAATAGTTTTCTCTTCAAAATCCTCTGAAAATCGCCCTTACCCAAGCTCTCAATTGATTTCTCGAACTTTTGAAACTAACCCTCGAATCTGATATTTCACCCCAGAGATTTCCGCTTCTGCGGTCAAGGGACCGCTTCTGCGGTCCCGCTTCTGCGAACCACGAGTCGCTTCTATGGTTCTTCATTAAAGTCAGATTTCCGCTTCTGCGATCTTAAACCGCACCTGCGGTTGCCGCTTATGCGGATNCCATGGCAAAAGCTGGTGTAACTTCAAACCTTGGGTCTCGAAGATTATCGATAATGTAACCACTAATCAACTTTGAAGTTGCATGCTTTTGATCAGCTTTCATAGTGTTAACAGAGCAGGCATGATTTTTCTCAATTTTTACTATCTTGAACAGTGTTGAATCTTTAATTCTGTAAAGCACGCACACACCACCCACACCTATCATCATTGCATTTCAACGAATATCTTGTTGAGCTTGATCTAACAACCTTGAATTCAAAATATCCTTTAAGTGCTATATTCGAAAAACAGTTAATTATACTCTTCTTTTTGTCAAATATTGATCCCACTTTTATTTCATCCAACGAAGCATTTTCTCTTAATATCGTAGTTGGGGATTCTTTTTGTTTCAAATTTGACCTTCGTCTAGTTAGTTGAGTAGAGGTTTTTTCAGCAACTTCTTCGATTACCGGTGCACTCTCTAAGACTTGAATACCCAAAACTTGTTCGTTGTCAATCTCTATAATGCTTTGTCCTTCTACTTGGATAGAATCAGATATTTGAAGCACCTCTTCAGTTATTAGTTGAGCTTCAACCATATCTATTTCCATTATCTGTTGGCGTTTGTTTTGATTGTCATGTTGATTTTCTCTGTTGACATGTTCAAAGGCACTTGTTGATCCACAAACTCTTTTCGAAATATCACAATGAAACGACAACCCTTGAAGAGTGAATGACCTTTTAGTAACTCAATACATGTGTGAAGATCTAAATCTTTGGATACAAGCATTCCCTTGCTTGTTCCAAGGTTGATATCAAACCATATCACTGCTTCAAACTTGTCTCTATCCAATTCAATAACTTCAAAGATCTGTTTAATGAAATCTTGAAACTGAATTGCCTCAGGTACTAGAACAAGCTTTGTTTGATGATCAAGATACTTATAGTCTTCAGTCCATCTACCATTAAAAGAAACTATAATGCATATTGTTTCCATCCTACAAGTCAAGAGAATGGGAAACTCAGGACATATTTTATAGAGCAATCCTTGTATAACTAAGAACAGGTACTGTAAGTTCAAGACCAAGTTAAGGACCAAGTGTCCTTAACTTTTGAACTTGGAATTCAAAGTTAAGGACCAACTGTCCTTAACATTTTAACTTGTAAATCAAAGTTAAGGACCAGGTGTCCTGTGACGACCCGACCCGTCGTCTCATGTGATACCGCCCCGTTTCCCCCATTTTTATGCTTCTTCATGTTTCATTATCGGCATTTGGTGTGTTAGAGTTGAATTGGATTGGTTTTGGTAGAAAATGAGACACTTAGTCTCTTTAAGGAAGGCTTATTTTGGAAAAGTCAACCGAATGTTAACCTATGAGTTAGAGGGCTCGGATGCGATTTCCGGTGATTTGGTTAGCTTCGGGGGATGATTTGTGACTTAGGAGTGTGATCGGAAGTGATTTTGGAGGTCCGGTGAAGAATTAGGCTTGAATTGGCAAAGTTAGTATTTTGGCGAATTCCGGTTGATAGGTGAGATTCTGATCCGAGGGTCGGAATGGAATTCCGAGAGTTGCTGTAGCTTCGTTAGGTGATTTTGGATGTGTGTGCAAAATTTCAGGTCATTCGGAGGTGTTTTGGTTGGGTTTTTCATCGAATGCGTAATTCGGAAGTTTTGGGAGAACTTAGGCTTGAATCCGATGTAATTTGATGGTTTTGATGTTATTTGTGGTGTTTTGATGATTTGAGCAAGTTTGGATGATGCTTTAGGATGTGTTGGTGCTTTTGGTTGAGGTCCCGGGGGCCTCGGGGTGATTTCGGATGGCTAACGGGATGAAATTTGGAGTTTGGAGATTTCACATTATTGCTGGTATCTGGTATTTTCGCATTTGCGAAAAGGAACCGCAGATGCGGTTGCGCAGGTGCGGAGGAGAAGATCGCAGGTGCGGTGATGGTTATGGAAGGAAGGAACCGCAGGTGCAGAAGGGAATCCGCATCTGCGAGGCCGCAGATGCGGTTGACGAGTCGCAGAAGCGAAGTGGGCAAAGTTAGATGTTTCCGCAGAAGCGGAAGTTATTCGCACATGCGGGGTCCGCAGATGCGGAAGGATGACCGCAGAAGCGGTTTTGGATTTTAAATGAGATTTCGCAGAAGTGGAAAATAACCGCAGATGCGGTAGTCGCGGATGCGGAAAAGGGACCGCAGGTGCGGAAATCCCTGTTATAAAAAGGGTTTTTAAGCTTATTTTGTTCCGCGAGTATTAGTCCATTTCCACTATTTTTTAGCAAACTTGAGAACTCTTGGACGGAATTGAAGAGGTTTTTGATTAGGAGTGATTGGAGGTAAGTTCCTTGGCCTAAATATATGAAATTATGGTAGATTTAACATGGAAATTGGTTGAAATTCATCAAAAGGGGGTAAAGCTAGGGCTTGGGAATTTGGTAATTTAAAATGGAATTTGAAGGGTCAAATGGACTCCGATTTTGATAAATTTGATATGTATGGACTCGTGGCGGGATAAAGAATCCGGTGATGTGAATTTTCTGATTTCTCGAGAAGTGGGCCCGGGGCTCGGGTTTTGCCAACTTCGTGATTTTTGATATTTTTCGAGTCTTTTCGATTGGGTTGTGTTCCCTTGGCCTATTGTAACGTATTCGTTGTGGTTTTGGGTCAGATTTGACGCGCGAGGAGGTGGATTCGAGAGGCAGGGGCATAGCGAGCTAGATTTTTGGCCGGCTTGAGGTAAGTAATAGATGTAAATGATGTTCTGAGGGTTTGAAACCCCGGAATTTCACATCGTAACGCTATATTGAGGCGAGACACGCGCTCTACGACGAGTGCGAGGTCGTTTGTTATTGGGGATTGTGACTTGGTCCGTCCCGAGTGATGTTTTTACCATGTTTTGACTAGAATCTAATTGAGAATCATCTTTACTTGGATTTAATTGATATATTTGGGCTTCGTGCCAATTATTTGAATCCTTCAGGGATTGATATCACTGTTTTCGCATATTTTGCATATTATTTGATCTCAGTCCAAGGTTTTAAGTACTGTTTTTGCAAACTCAGCCATCTTTCTAAGATTTGAAAACTTAAATGATATTTTGGGCTGTGAACTACTGTTTTACAAATGCCCGCGGGGCTTATGATGATTTCTGGACTGAGCATGGATCGGGCTGCGCGCCGCAGCAGTATTACACTGATATTGAGGCCGAGAGCCTGGTTGATTATATTGATATTGAGGCCGAGAGCCTGGTTGATGCCACGAGATGGCTTGATTTTGCGCTTGGGCTGTAGGAGCCCCTCCGGAGTCTGTACACACCCCTAGTGAGCGCCGTCGACGATAAATAAATGGATGGCTCGGGCTGCATGCCGCTGTGGGTACCAGAGTGTATCATCATATGCATTGCATTTCACTCATGCATTTGTTCTTTATCTGTTATGCCTGCTTTAGTATCTGTACTCGGATTTCATTGGCTTGTTGCTTCACTATTAAATGTTCTGGACTGCCTAGTTATAGTTTACTTTGTATTATTCCATTGATTTCTTATTCT